>NC_066885.1:4422623-4646391 GCF_022985175.1 Labeo rohita
CGCAACAAATCCATCCCCTTTAGTGAGAGTCACAGGATCACACAGCTCTCGCATAGTGAACCGAGTGATTCACATCAGGCCTTGACTTTCTGTTTGTTGTTTGTTCCAGTCATCCAGTCAAGCGAGAACACATGTGACTCATGCCCATAACAGCTATCACTCAAAATCTAGCATGATGCTTCCAGACACTGGATATCTGGCTCTCTTGGGGTCGTATAGGCCCATGTTGGTCATGTTGTGCGATTTTGAACTCAGTGTGACCCTCTGTATCTGAATAGCCGAAAGCACATCCAACGGGCCGCAGCTGCGCCCAGAAAATTCATTCCTCATTCAGCTTATTTATTTAGTTTTGCATTATGTGGCTTTAATTCTGCCCTCTTAAAAAAATCAAGGCTGATTCAGAGGGTTGCCAGATGTTTTGACGTTCCAGCTTCTCACACAATTACACCAATCAACGTTTCTGTGCCAACTGCATCCACTAATTATAATTTACAAACCCATTTTGTAAATGCATTGCATTTTACAAATGCATCTTTCATGTTATTTTGTTGCTGGTTATGGATTAAAACAAATCACCCACCACATAAATATCAGCAATACAAATGATATAGCATCTGCAGCCCATTTTACTTCCATAATGTGACATTTAAAAATATAAATTGTGAGACTTGAACTTTCTCATAAACATTAAAAATGTACTCATCCAAGATGTACTGTATATGAGTTTGTCTCTTCATCTGAACAGATTTTGAGAAATGTAGCATTACATCATTTGCTCACCAATGAATCCTCTGCAGTGAATGGGTGCCGTCAGAATGAGAGTCCAAACAGCTGATAAAAACACATAACATCACAATAATCCACAAGTAATCCACACCACTCCAGACCATCAGTTAACATCTTCTGAAGCGAAAAGCTGTGTTAAAAAACAAATCCATCATTAGGATATTTTAACTTCATTCTGATGGCACTGCAGAGGATACGAAAGATTACGTTAACAAACCGTTTTTTCCCTTTGGAATAACATGCATGGATCAATCGCATCAGGAACCTACATTAAGTTAATTTGACGTTGACGTTAATAGTGACAAATGAAAGAAGCATGACGCTCCCAGCGGACACATCATCTCAGCTATATAAACTGAGCAGACTGTAAATAAGCCGAGCTCTGTGTTTAAGACACTGCATCTGTTTTGACCATGACGACCTCCCGGGCAGCAGGGCGGCGTCTGTGTGGCCCGTCTAACGAGGACAGACAGCTAAGTGAATTCTGACAGGTCTCTTGAGACGCACGGGGTTAAACAGACGCGCCTCTTTGTAGCCAGCTGTCAGTCACCCGTGTGCTCCTGTCACACGATAAACCCACACGCTGACAAACAAAACAAAAACACTTCAACCGTCTCCCATAATACTGTGCTTGTGTTTACATACAGAATTATACCCTTCAAATATAATGCAATATGGGTCTTTAGACCTGAAAACAAAATGGGAACAATATCAAGACAGGCTGCCATGTAGATAAACAACGAGATTAAATTTATGCTAGAGGTTGTCAGGGTATCACTATGTAATTGCAAAAAGATGTTCAGAGTGGATTTTACTGTTACTATACAGTTGGTAGGGTTTTCAGAATGTTTATGTGATTGATTGTTATGCGGGTGTTTAGATTGTTCATGCGGTTTTTAAGGTTTTCAGAATGTTTATGCAGTTGCTAGGGTGTTCAGAATGTTTATGTGGTTGCTAGGGTGTTCAGAACGTTTACAGTTTCAAGGGTGATCAGAGGGTTTAACGTGGTTTATGAACGTTTATGCAGTTTCTAGGATTTTGAGGAAATGTACGCGCTTGCTAGGGTTTTCAGAATGTTTACATGGTTTTTAGGGTGTTCAGGGCATTTATGCGGTTTCTAGGCTGTTCAGAATGTTTGCAAAGTTTCTAGGGTGTTCAGAATGTTTACGCGGTTTCTAGGTTTTTTTTTTTTTAGAATGTTTACGCGGTTTCTAGGTTTTTTTTTTTTTTTTTTTTTTTTTTTTTTTAGAATGTTTATGTGATTTCTAGGGTTTTTTTTTTTTTAGAAGGTTTATGCAGTTTCTAGGGTTTTCAGAATGCTTACGCAGTTTCTATACGGATCAGAACGTTTACACAGTTTCTAGGGTTTTCAGAACATTTCCCCGATTTCTAGGGTTTTCAGAAAGTTTACACACTTGCTAGGGTTTTCTGAATGTTTACATGGTTTTTAGGGTGTTCAGAGCGTTTTTGCGGTTTCTAGGCTGTTCAGAATGTTTGTGCAGTTTCTAGGGTGTTCAGAACGTTTATTCGGTTTCTAGGATTTTTTTTTTTTAGAAGGTTTACGTGGTTTCTAGGGTTTTCAGAATGTTTATGCGCTTGCTAGGGTTTTCAGAATGTTTACATGGTTTTTAGGCTGTTCAGAGCGTTTTTGCGGTTTCTAGGCTGTTCAGAACATTTATGCGGTTTCTAGGTTTTTTTTTTTTTTTTTTTTAGAAGGTTTACGTGGTTTCTAGGGTTTTCAGAATGTTTATGCGCTTGCTAGGGTTTTCAGAATGTTTACATGGTTTTTAGGCTGTTCAGAGCGTTTTTGCGGTTTCTAGGCTGTTCAGAACATTTATGCGGTTTCTAGGTTTTTTTTTTTTTTTTAGAAGGTTTACGTGGTTTCTAGGGTTTTCAGAATGTTTATGCGCTTGCTAGGGTTTTCAGAATGTTTACATGGTTTTTAGGGTGTTCAGAGCATTTTTGCGGTTTCTAGGCTGTTCAGAATGTTTGTGCAGTTTCTAGGGTGTTCAGAACGTTTATGCGGTTCCTAGGGTTTTTTTTTTTTTTAGAAGGTTTACATGGTTTCTAGGGTTTTCAGAATGTTTATGCGCTTGCTAGGGTTTTCAGAATGTTTACATGGTTTTTAGGGTGTTCAGAGCATTTATGCAGTTTCTAGGCAGTTCAGAACGTTTATGCGGTTTCTAGGTTTTTTTTTTTTTTTTTTTTTTTTTTAGAAGGTTTACGTGGTTTCTAGGGTTTTCAGAATGTTTACATGGTTTTTAGGGTGTTCAGAACATTTCTCCGGTTTCTAGGGTTCATAGAATATATGTGTCTATTGTGTTCAGAACGTTTACACGGTTGCAAGGGTTTTCAGAACATTTATGTGGTTTCTAGGGTTTTCAGAACATTTAAGTGCTTTCTTGGGTGTTCAGGTTTACGTGCTTTATATGAGTTTCAGAACGTTTATGCGGGTTCTAGGGTTTTATAACGTTTACGCGGTTTCTAGGTTTTTTTTTGTGGTTGCTTTGGTTTTTAGAATGTTTTGACTGATTTGCACGATTATAAATGCCACAAATCCTTATACAGACACACAAAGCCAGAATATAACATTTTATCTGCTTCGTCATGCAAAAAGGGACCTTTTTCTAGAAAAACAGACAACTTATATTTCTAACCTCTGGAGCCAGGATTGTGCTTTTTAATCAGCCACGGATGAGTGATCTTGAATTCCCATGGACACAATCTGTGATGCACCACACATCAGTCTGCTGGGAGCATTTCTAATTGTGTTATCATCTCAAAGAAAACATCTCAGACTCTCACCTGCTGTAAAGTTAATAAAGTGACCCAGTGAAAACACACTGACGTCACTTCTCAGTGACTGACCCACACACAGCAAGCCAACCTCAGAGTAACAAGTGCATCTATTGTGAAAGTCTTAATTAAGATTTAATCAGTTCCTTCAACCTGTCTGCAGACGTTTCCACAGAGACCTGAAGCTCCACCGCCGAAGCATGACCTGAAGACATCTATACCATAACAAATCCAGCAGATGACCTTACCTTGACCTAAAGCAGACGTTATGAAAGGAGTATAATCCAGTAAATCTAGCATTAATCTCATCTGACAAATGTCAGGAGATCAAAGTGGATTTAAAAAAGGAATTTCCTTTAGAATAACATGAACATTAGTTTGCTTTAGTTTCTTGTTGACTTTAAAAGGACTTTGAAATCATATATTACACAACGGCAAAATGAGAATAAAAGCATTAGCTACATGCAAAGTGAAAAATGGTGAAATTCAGAAATGGAGATCCTGATATCTTTATGAGTGAACCATTTAGGGCCTTACAAATGAAGATACAACAAGAAAAGTTGATTAAGAACCAGAATCTAAAATTATATTGAGACATCTTCTTGAGTTACAGGCATGCAAATTTTGGAAAGAGCATATTTATGGCACTCAGACAGGTATGTTTCATTGCCATTGTTTTGATTAGGGAAAACAAGATGCGTTTCTAGTTTCAACATTATTTGTTCTTCAGACATTCCTCTTTAAAAGAAAAAGTAGGCTATCAGCTGAATGCAAAGTAACCCACATTTGGTTTTTGACCACTGAAAATGTGCACAATTTAACAATTTACTCATGGAGCCACACTGAAATCCCAATATTTCTGGAACTGAACCATGTATGGGCTTAAAAATGAAGATGCCAAAAAGAAAGTTTGTCAAGAACCAGAATCTAAAATGATATTATGATTCATTTAATAGTTTTTGAGTTACAGGAATGCAAACTTTGGGGAAAAGAAAAAAAAAAAAAAAAAAACAGTAATTTTAAACCCTTTGTAATTTAGCTCCAAATTACAGATCAAGTAATTTTGACTCCCCTCTACAAAATAAAAATGATTTTTTTTTTAATCCGAAAAGCTGGTTGCTTTGACATGCAATGACCCCGAAAATATAAAGAAAGAAAGGAAAGACACGGATCATTAACATTTTAGTTCCACATGACTACAATCTCATTTCAGTTTTACCTCTACCTGCAACTGTAAAACATCACTCTGTTTCTTCCTAAAAGAGACTACTTGTCTTTCTCATCTATTGAACGCAAGACTATTGTTTGCCGCAGCAGGCGCTGTGACGTCAGAACAAGGCCATTTCTCTCTCTGGTGGTGCGTCCTCTCGTCTTCAGCTCTGAATCAGCACTGACTTCTCTCTGCCATCTGACCGCTGATGCTCCTCTGGGCTCGTCTTTTCCAGCACACTGCCTCTGACACCTTGATGCTGCACTTTGAAATGTTCTAGGGATATAGTTTTACTGGTTACACAGCGTCCTTTTGGCAGCACATCACCACCTATTCACTTCCCAGTAGATTCACTAACGTCCCCCGAATTCCTGTCAAACTGTTGATTTTTCTATAACCGTCCCATACTGTCTATATATGCCGGTTTCCTGATGCATCTGTACACTGTTTTACAGATAAAGACTAAATTAAATATAATGGTGAGAAATCTGATGGGCAGATATTTGTGTATAACTGCTAACTGCTATAAACAGTATATTTTACTGTAAAGACTGTACTGAAGCACATTTATATTTTTGTTGTTTTGTATATATTGTAATATTTTTATTCAGTTTCCATATACATCTATCTATCTATAAACACACATATGTGTGTGTACAAAAAAATCTAACTATATGAAACTATTACATTATACTTATACTAATATACACAATAGCTTTATTATTAAAATCATATTGTTAAAATATATACAAGTTTCACAAAAATATATAACAACAACATGTGTAATTATTATTCAAAAATTTCATTCATATATAAACATACATACATATATATATATATACATATATATATATATATATATATATATATATATATATATATATCGAGATATATATATATATCTATCTATATCTATCTATATATATATATATATATATATATTCATATATATATTCATACAAACATAAAAAAAATAATAATAATAATAATAATAATAATAATAATAATTGCCAAGACTACCAAACCAAACATTTTTTACTTTATAATAATGTGCAGTGAAGAACTGCTTTTGGTTTTATAGAATTTGATTGGTTTTATGTGCTATAGTATGAAGAAATTCTGACTTTAAAAGCACTAAAAATCTCCTGCGCATATTGCTTCTGGATGACTAGCTTTACATGATGTTAATTAAAAACAAAACAAAACAATTAAGCGTCTTTTGTCTTCACACATCATGTACTTTAAACAGACGACAGATGCAACATCACATCCAATGATGGAGGAGTGAAAGCTGTGCTGCTGCCATTCAATACGCATCATGAATCATGAAATAGATTGATTTTTCAGTCGATGCGTCCAGCCCTTCCCCTCCCTCCCCATGTGGCCAATTTAAGATTGGCTGCCCAAGTGTCAGGTTTTCTCTGCTTTCTGCCCCGTCAATAAGCACTGATTCAGCTCAGAGTCTGAGTCTCCATCAACACCAGAGCCCGTCTCACCCGCCGTGCTCCTCCAAACATGCTGACACAGAAAACCCAAAACATTCAATAGCACAGACACCCCGAGAACACAGAAAACAACACACAATCTAACATCATCTCTATAAGAGTATGTATTCCAGCACTGAATCATGTCAAGAATCTTCTATGAAGCAAAGATCTGAAATATAATCGTTAGAGACATGAACAAAGACACGATTTAGGATAGTTCTAACATAAAACCAGCTTTAATTCTAGGCTGTGTAATACACACTCACAGAATTAAAACAAAGGCCAATTAAAGCCAATCTGAATCACACTGCAGTCAGATAAACGCCTCTCTCTCTCGCAGCTCTGCTGGCTCCCTCCTTATTTAATGAGTGTCTCCGTATCCCAATCCCATCTTCAATAGCAGCAGCACCACTGGGCAGATTGATATCTCAATTACCCTGCTGCGCTCCATTCGTCTTCCTCTCTGTCCGTTTACTTCCCCTCCTCTCGCTCCATCCTTTTCTAATCTACCTCTCCTCTCACTTCATAGCCGTTCCTTCCATTTCCAATACCCTTTTTTATTTTCCTGTTCCAGAGCAATTTCTCCTCCAGAGGACGAATCATAAAACTCTCTTCAGAGTCACAGACGTGTTCAAGAATAAAGCAGCAGAACAAAGAATATTCCAGACAAACACCTATAAGCAGCTCAACAGATTCCAGTGGAACAATATGATAAAAGACATCAATGCTCCAGTAATAGTTACTAATATTTAATAAAAATAAACAACATCATTATAATTATGATTATTAATATATTATTATTGATAATAGTATTAATGAGAATAAAATGCATGTTAACAGTTTGAGATACAGAAATGCTGCATAATAATAATAAAATAAATGTTACTTAAAATAAATGTTTTATATTAATATATGAATAATGTCTTTTGAAAATATAATTACTAAAATAATACTAAATACTAAAAATAATGTATTATTATTATTATTATTATTATTATTATTTATAAGAAGGATATAAAACTATTACCAAAAAAAAAAATACAATACAATAATATAATATAATATAATATAATATAATATAATATAATATAATATAATATAATATAATAACTTTTGTTCAAAATATTGACAAAAATAAAACTCTATAATTATTCAAGGCACATATTAAAAAAAATACAATCATTAAAAACATTCTAAATATTAAAATAATAATAAAGTATTTATACAAATAAATAAATAATTAAATAAATAAATGATAAGGTTTTACAATAAATAAATAAATATTTTATATATATTTTATCAGTATATCTGATTAATGCATTTTAAAACATATTATTAAACATAATACTGAACATAAAAAATAAGGTATTATTACTACTATTTCTAAGAAGAAAAACCTATTATTCACTCCAAAATACACGAAAGAATGCAGTAAAAACAATAATAATAATATTAATAAATTGTATTATTGTTGCAAAATTTACAAAAATAAAAAAATTCATTAAAAAAAAAATATATATATATATATATATATATTTTTTTTTTTTCAAAAATACAATAGTTAAAAACTAATATAAAAAACTAAATTAATATTAAGATACATATATGATAATAATAATGATAATAATAATAATAATAATAATATGGTTTTAAAACAAATATATATTTTATATTAAAATACATGGCTAATGTATTTAAAATACAATTATTAAAAATAATACTAACTATTAAAAATGTGTGAGAAAAAAACAAAAACAAGAAAATACATGATATAAGAGTATAACAACAACAATAACACTTATAATTGTTAAAAATATTTACTAAAATATAAAACAATATATATTATTTATGGTATACATTAAAAAAATACAATCATTAAAATAATGATAAAAAGACAAAAACTTATACAAACATAAAAATACATATAATAATAATAATAATAATAATAATAATAATAATAACAACAACAACAACAACAACAACAACAACAACAATTACAATTATTATTATTATTATTATTATTATTATTATTATTATTATTATTATTTTTTTTTACAACTTATTTTGTGAAAAAAGATAATTTTTTTTGAAATATAGAAATATGATCATTTTCTCAGCAAATCCAAACTGATTTTAAGTGTGAAACTCTGAAGTGGTAACTGTATTCTTGAGGTGGAGAGTTGGCTAGACAAACAGCGAAGCTGATGAAAAGCTAATGCGAGTGGAGAGCTCACTTTGATGAGATTTATGCTTCCCTTCACACTGAGAGAGTATTGCTCTTCTGTGCAGGGATATTAGCTTTCAGCTTTAGCGAATCCTCACAAACACACAAAATCAGCCCATAGAAACCACACGCTAGGCCTCAGACTTACTGTCGTCTGGCTTCAGAAGAGAATCAAGGATATTTTTGATGGCTGTTTCCTGAAGAGCAGCTTAATAACATCCTTGTCAGCCAGTTTCCTTTCATTTCTCATTTTCTAATAAAAATGCTCAATGTGCATTTCGGTACAGAAAACCAGATTCGCAGCAAAGCTCTCACAGCGTGAGATGAATGCTGAATCAGTCAAACCCAAGGGCACACCAAATGAACTAATCTCATCTTTGTTTGATCTTGGTTAAACATTCAAACTTTAATAGCAAGTTAGTGGTCTTGTGGGTGGACTAAATCAAGTGCCCTCAAAAATAAAGGACGATACAAAACAAACAAAAGCACCATCAAGCTAAACACCAACATTTCTGCCTCAAACCACAAACAGAGAAGGAAGGAAAGCAAAAAAGCCCCAAAAAGCTTCCAATTCAAGTACTAGCCTTTATAAATGAGACACTGAAAGTACAAAAAAGGTTATAAAGTATCAATGTAGCCATAAAATAGACCTTTGTCAGAGTACATGCAATATTTGACGCAAGCATGATTTCACATATGATGCAAGCACCTCGTTTAGAGGTCAACAATACTAAAAACAATGTTGTAAAAATAATTTTCACTCAGAAATTGATAATAAATTAAATATAATACTAAATAATAAAAATGATGTATTATTACTACTATTTCTAAGAAGAAAAACGTTATTCTCACAAAAATACATATGATATAATACAGTAAAATAAATAATAATAATAATAATTCTTATACAGTAAAAAATAATAATAATAATAATAATAATAATAATAATAACTCTCGAAAAGATTTACAAAAATTAATGAATGAAAATATACAATAGTATTATTAGTATTAGTGTTAGTATGAGTATAATAATAATAACAATAATAATAATAATAAATGGTTTTAAAATAAATATATATTTTATATGATATATTTTGTATTAAATGTATGGTTAATGTATTTAGAAAATACAATTATTAAAAATAATACTAAATAAGAAAACCGTATTAAATTATTATTTATAAGAAAAAAACAACAAAACCATGATATAATAATATAATAATAATAATACTTATTATTGTTGAAAATATTTACAAAAATATAAACATAATATATATTATTTATGGTATATATTTAAAAAATACAATCATTAAAAAAAGAAATATAAAAGTAATGACAATAAAAATATAAAATTACTTATACAAAAACTATAATAATAATTTGACATTTATTTTTAGTGTATGGTTCAAGAGTACAATGAACTTACAGAACTATATATATATGTGTAAGCATCAATATTTAAAAGATGAAAAATATAAATAATATTACTTATTATTATTATTATTATTATTTAGAAGAAAACGGAAATTGTTTAAAATGTATTTTATAAACAAAATTATGCAAACGTTTTATGAATGAGGCATAGTGTCATATTTCTGCACACCTGTGTGTCGACTGAGGATACAAAACTGATTTTTCTTTTTTTATTAACATGATGCAACATGCCATAAAAAGCATCATCACTCACAGTCTGATGAAGATGCTTCAAAGCAGATGTGCTTCATTTTTTTTGCATCTCAAGTTGTGTGTAACGAACGGCAGAATGCCAAACCTGAATACCAGAGACAGAGAAACTGACAGGAAAAACACGACAGCTACTGAAACAGATGCTCGCTTTCACGCCACACAATGAGCGAGAAAGAACGAAACACCAGAATCATCTTTCAGGACGTCTGGAACAGTGACATTCACAAACGCAGGCACAGAAAGTGAGCATTTTTTAACCCATGCATGTTAAATTGAATGCATCTGTCACGTATGAAAAGTTCCACAGTATGTAAAGAGCATTTGAAAGCCATAATGTGATTTATTTCTGAATAAAACAGACCTTAAAGTTAGTATATCTAATAACGATGGCAATGGAAATAATTCCGGACGTCATAAAGGAAAATAGAGCATGTTGTGCGTCCTGAGGGAGTGTCACCTCATGATCGGCACACAGAAAGTACAGCGAGGCCACAGCTGTGTAATTATCACTGTTTCCAGTAGGATGCTCTCAATCCAGTGAAAAACAAAATCTGGATTTTTTTGGAAAACAAAAGGTAAGAGGAAAAACAAATCGGATGTGATGGCTTTTCAGTGACCATTCATCATAGTGACAGGACGTCACAGTCAGTGTACAGAAGAAGATTCTTAGGGTGAACCTCAAACCATCCGAGCACAACCGCTGAAGCGGGACAGAGAAACACAGCAAAACAACCGGAAACACGGATCAGGACCTACTTAAAGAGAAGAGACAGAAGTCAAAGACTCTTGCAAAGACTGTATGCTTACTTCTCTTACTTTGTAGTACTATTTTTATTTATTTATTAACAACATATGAGTGTATACAGTTTGGGGTTACTACTTTTTTTTCTTTCTTTTTTTTTTTTTTTTTTTTTTTTTAAAAGATCACTTTTATTCTCACCAAGGCTGCATTTATTTGATTAAAAATACAGTAAAAAATTATTAAAATTATGAAATGTTATTACAATCTGAAATACCCATTTTCTATATGAATATATAGTAAAATGTAATTTATTTCTGTGATGCAAAGCTGAATATTCAGCATCATTACTCTAGTCTTCAGTGTCAAATGATCCTTTAAAAATCATTGTAATATGCTGATTTGCTGCTCGAGAAACATTTCTGATTATTATCAATGTTGAAAACAGTTCACATTTTTGTAGAAACAGCAAGAGATTGTTTTTTCAGGATTCTTTGATAAATAGAAATTTAAAATAACAGCATTTATTTAAAATAGAAATATTTTGTTATATACAACGTATTACTGTATACAACGCATTAATATCTTTCTGTAAATATATATTATTATAAATAATTAATTAAAAATTAAATTAGCTGTTGATAAGGTTGCTTTAGATCTGTACATTACCACTCAAAAGTTTTTTAAAAACTTATGTTTTTTAGTCTCCTCTGCTCACCAAGCCTGCATTTATTTGATCCAAAGTACAGCAAAAACAGTAAAATTTTGAAATATTTTTACTATTTAAAATAACTCGTCTATTCAAATATATTTTAAAATGTAATTTATTCTTGTGATCAAAGCTGAACTTTGTACCATTGTTACTCCAGTTACATGATCTTTCAGAAATCATTCTAATATTCTGATTTGCTGTTAAAAAAAGCATTTATTTTTATTATGCTGAAAACAGCTGAGTAGATTTTTTTTTTTAGGTTTCTTCGATGAATAGAAAGTCCATAAGAACAGCATTTATCTGAAATAGAAATCTTTTCTAACATTATACATGGCTTTTTCATCACTTTTGATCAATTCAAATTCAAAGCATCCTTGCTAAATTAATTTCTATAATTGCTTTTCCAAAAACAAAAAAAAATATGGACTCCAAGCTTTTAAATGATATAGTGTATAATGTTACAATAGCTTTTTATTTAAGATAAATGCTGATCTTTGGATCTTTCTATTCAAAGAATCCTGAAAAAATAATTTACTTAACTGATTTAAATATTGATAGTAATACTAAAAAAAAGTTTCTTGAACAGCAATTTTGCATATTAGAATGATTTCTGAAGGATCATGTGATGCTGAAGACTGGAGAAGTAATGATAAAAATGTTGCTTTGATCATAGAAATAAATTAAATTTTTAAAATATATTCAAATAGAAAGCATTTATTTTAAATAGTACATTTTTAAAAAATATTTTTACTGTTTTTGCTGTACGTTGGATCAAATAAATGTGTTTGTTGAGCAGAACAGACTTTAAAAAAACATTAAAAATGTTACTTGTTTAAAAAAACTTTTGACTGGTCGTATACATTATAGGAGATAAACTGTAAATCGACTGCTCAATAATGATTTGTATACAGTGTTTACGTTTTTATGTTATGCACAGATCATCAAAGTAATAGAAAATAATGAGGCTTGTGTGTAATTATGCATGTGCAGAATCAGATAATTATGTCTCCTGTTAAGACGCTGACTCTCTTGATATGCTCTGAATCTGGCTGCAGATTTGTGATTAGTGTAATTAATTTCCCTGAAATACATCTATTCGCTGCCAACATATAGAGCTAATGCCATAAAGAATTAACTGCCCTGTGAATAATAAAGCTCAGCTCGAGCTTCTGGGCGACTCCAGCGCTTTTAATGGGCCGCATGGGAGCTATTTGACCTTGAGTGTTAACATGAATATTCTTTAGGGTTTCTGCGTCAACACTCCGGCCGTTAAGTGTTTTTTTTTTGGCCGCGATAGAAGCGCTTAAGAGCGAGCGGGTGGGTTATATACAATTCCTCTGATGCTAGTAAGGGTTTTATGTGGGTTATATTTCCCTACAGCCATCTCACTTCTGTTAGTGTGGGAGAAAGACTCTGAAAATGAGATGATGGCAATACAACAGCACATTTTTATTATACTAGTACACAACACAAACATCTTCTGCTTCAACTGGTTCACTTCCCATATTCAATATTCATCAGATTCCACAACAGCATAAGGCTTTATGACAATAATATTTAAGTAGATGTCACATTAACCAAACTGCCACAAGTTAAAGGGACAGTTCATCTAAAAATATAACTTCTGTCATCATTTGTCTCACCCTTACCCATGATGTTTCAAAAGTGGGAGACTTTGGTTCATGTTTGAAACACAATTTAAGTTATTTTTAAACAATTTTAGATGGTTTGTTTCCACCACTGAAAGGCAAGGTAACCACAACTAAAGTGACTGTAAAGAGATATGCTCACTTTTTATGATGAGCATTTCTTTTACACCATATTTTGAGTAAACTGTCCTTTTTGACTCTTTTGATTGCTTTTTAGTGCAAGTACACATCAGTCAAATGTTTTTTCAATGCTTTTTAAAGAAGCCTCTCCAGCTCACCAAGCCAGCATTTATTTGATTCAAAGTATAGCAAAACAGTAAAATTTTGAAATATTTTTACTGTTTAAAACAACTATTTTCTATTTGAATATATTTTAAAATCTAATTTATTCCTGGGCTCAAAGCTAAATTTTCAGCATCATTACTCCAGTCTTCAGTGTCACATGATCCTTCAGAAAATATTCTAATATGCTGATTTGCTATTCAAGAAACATTTTATTATTATTATTATTATTATTATTATTATTAATATTTGAAACAGTTCAGTAAATTTATTCAGGATTCATTGATGGATAGAAAGATCCAACAATCAGATTTTTTTTTTTTTTTTAAAGAAATTATACAAATTAATACTTTTATTTAGTGTGGATGCTTTAAACTGATCAAAAGCGATGATTAAGACTTATAATGTTGCAAAAAAAAATCTATTTCAGATAAATGCTGTTCTTCTAAACTTTCTATTTATCAGAGAAACCTGAAAAAATGTTACTTAGCTGTTTTCAACCTCATAATAATAATAATACATGTTTTTTGAGCAGCAAATCAGAGTGTTAGAATGATTTCTGAAGGATCATGTGACACTGAAGACTGGAGTAATGATGCTGAAACGTCAGCTTTGATCACAGGAATGAAGTATATTTTACATTATATTAAAATATTTCACAATATTACTGCTTTTGCTGTATTTTGGATCAAATAAATGCAGGCTTGGTAAGCTTTTTGAAATCTTACTGTTCAACTGGTAGTGTACATATACATACATTTTCACCCATTTTTTTTTTAATAAGAGAGAGATTATTTAAGTATCTATGCATTTTTTGCACAATATTTTAGGTGAACTGTCCCTTTAAAATATCCCACATCCATATCTGTGTATCTTGACAGCTACAGATCCTTTTGATTGTTTTTATTGCATTTTTTTTTTTTATAAATCGGCCGGATTTATTTAAACAAAACTGCAAAATAACCATGAACTCATTAACATAAGACCGCCCACCCTCAGCCATCCTGCGGAATGCTGGTACGCCGATGTTAGCCAATCAAAACAGAGGTCATTTACATATTCATATACACATAAAACTGCAATTGTTTAAACTTACACAAGCCCGTTTAATTGTAAAAGAACATAGAGAACGGTCATGAAAAACTAAACGTGAAGAGTTTTAAGTAGCAGTTTTTGAAAATCTCTCATCTTTTCTTGGCTGATCTTTATGCCAAATCAATGTTTCTGGAAGGATGCGTCCACATGATGCACTGAGCAGTTAAATGTCAACAGGCCAGACACGCTGCCATCTCAACGCATTTGAGCTTGTGTTTTCCTCGCCGTGTTCATCAGAAGCTGCAGCGATGCAGTCGACTGCTTTCACATGATGGATTTCAAGTACGAACATAGCGCACACTCTCAAACACACACCAGAGTTCACTTAAAATAAGCGGTCTTGCATCTTTTCATGTAAACCCAAATGCAAGAAAGCTGAATATGACAAAATATACTATGTATCATTACTAAAACTCTATGATCTTTGAGTCAGTGAAGTTACAGAGGTCTCCCACTACGCAGTACATCTTTATTATGCTGGAATTTGAATATTTGGAATTTTAAAGAATTTGTAACTGAAATGTTCCAGGATGACATCATCCTCTAGAAAGTGACATCATTTTGGAGGGAAAACGGCAGCACAATCATCACTGAGTATTATCAATAGATTTGACTGCCTAGCTGGGGTTTAAAGACACGTAATATTCAGTAATATTTTGGATTTGACTGCACTGACACTATTGGGTGAGAACAAAACCTGACACTACTCTCTTTTGTAGAGCTGCTTTATAGCTGAATTGACTTCATAATTCATGAACTTTGCAACACTGACAGTTATTAAACTGAATGGAATCAATACTGAATGGAGCTGAATAATGACACTATATATGTTGTTTTCCTGTTTATTACTGTGAAGCTGCTTTGAATCAATTTGTACTGTATAAAGCGCTCCATGAATAAATGTGACTCGAGTTAGTTCTAGGATGTTTTATGCTGCGCTTGTGTCAATAAACCGTTCAGTCCTCTTTGATCAAATTACACAAATCAGTCTCACAATATCGACATTTCTAAAGATCTTTACCAAAGCAATAAAATTATGTTCGAGCTGAAGAGACTTTAAAAGGTACTGCAGAACAGAAATGACCACCAGACATTCATTTAAGGACACGTGGAGATAAAGTTTCATTACAAACGTCCAATCTGCTTTATATCTGAACATCTGAGCCGCCCACAGCAGAAATGACAAAGAGCCACATGGGAAATAAATGACTGTAAATCATGTTAGTGTGTTTAAGCCTCTGTGGCAGACAGCAGAGTTCACGTAAATCACAGACCTTATAAAATAAAGCTGAAGTCCTGCATGAGTTCACTGATAGAGAGACTGAGTTATTTAGTTACATTTGAAAGTGAAGTCAAATGTAATCACACTGTAAAAAATGTTTTTAAAAAACCACTGGAATACGTTTTGCTAGAAAATATTACTTAAAAATGTACACTTTAAAGTGTTACGTACCATTTCTTTAAAACTGTTTGTGAAATGTACTAGCAATTTCTAATCAAAAATTGTTTAAAAATATGTCAAATGCAGCCACACTAAAAATTATTTTTCTAAGTTGTAAATAAAAGTACATTTTATTTACAAAATTTCACTCCTTCTACTTGAAATTTTCATGATATTCATGTGTTACTTGGCTTTTCGAAAACAGTTTCAAAGTGAATGTACAGACACTGTAAAAAAAAATTTTTTTAGAAGTTGTAACTGAAACAGATTTTTAGTGTACATTTTACAAAAAAAAAAAAAAAAAAAAAACTTTTTTTGTCTTCAAAACTTCATGTTTAAATCATGTTTTTGCATTTATTTGTCAAATTTCATAGCAATTTGTGAGTAAAAATTGCTTCAAATGAATCGAAGATGTAATTTTACAGGAAAATACTATTTCAGTGTTTTTTTTGTCAAAATTTCATGTTTAATTCAACGTGTTACTTGTCATTTTTTGCATTTATTTGTCAAATTTCACAGAAATTTTTTAGTAAAAATGACAAATTAAATTAATTGCCACCATACTATAAAAAATATTTTTTGTAATAATTGCTTCAAATGAAATTAATTGCAACCATACTGTAAAAACAAACATTTTTCCTTAAGTTGTAATCAAAGACTATTGTACTGTTTTAAAAGCACACTATTATAGTGTTTCTCCATCAAAATTTCTGTGAAATTCGACATGTGACTTGTTTTTTTTTTCTGCATTTATTGGTCAAATGTCATAGCAATTTCTGAGTAAAATTTGCTTCAAAAGAAATCAATTGCAAGTGTTTCTTCATTCAAAATATCATGTTCAATTCATTTGCATTTATTTGTGAAATGTACATTATTTGAAGTAAACAAGGATTATCCATGTACATTTTACAAGAAAATGCTATTTCAATCTTTCTTCTTCAAAATTTCACCAAGTATAAAATATCTTATATTTTCACAAAGAGTCTTTCTATTTGCTAAAACAACTAAAAATTGTTTTCTTAAAAATATCCCGTGACATCTCCATTCCCATAAGCCCCGTAGCCCCCGTCACAACCTCTTTCCTCTTCTGGCAGGGTTGCAATTTCACGTCGCAGGGCACAAGGTCGTTTCACCTCAAGGGACGGAGCAAAAGTCGTATCAGCATTGCCATCAGCGTTGTGTGTGAAACGTCTGAAGCTCTGCAGCCCGACGCTCTGTGAACCAGCAGCCCCACCAATCACTCCCGCTCCAGGGTTTGTTTAAGGCCCCGAGGGGGGCAGCACGTATGAACAGACTCAGGACGACTATGGATGGCGTGCATGTCAGGAGTGGGGCAGGTGCACGGCCTTTAGCTCTTACACACCACTGTGTGTTGGCTGGATAAACTGCTGTATTTACTGTATCGCCAATTAACAGTTAACAGCCGAGCTAAATTTATAACCTGATAACTAAGTGCCTGTGGAGGCTGACAGATGCCAGCCTGAAATGACTAGGTCAGGTGTTTTTTTGATTAGTAATATGCATTGCTAAGAACTTCTCTTGGACAACTTTAAAGGCGATTTTCTCAATATTTAGATTTTGAGAAATACCTCAGATACCAGATTTTCAAATAGTTGTATCCCAGCCAAATATTGTCCTATACTAACAGACAATACATCAATGTGTATGCTTGGTCAATGCAGTGCAAGTGTTCTGGTAAGACAAACCTGAAGGGGGCGATGTAGTTACAATCAAATTTCTGAGCCATTAAATTGTCATTATTCAGATTGATAACTATAATCATCATCAATACTTGACATTAAACAGATTAAATTTCTAGTTGTTCTTTACTGTACAAACAAGTCCAATAAAGATAAAAATGCACAATTTTTAACTCAAAGCTACTGCTGTGAGTTTGCCAATAAAATACAGATTTTTTTACTTCAAAAAAGTCATGATTAATTTAGTGTCATTTGATATTTGTGAAATTTACTAGAAATGTACAATTTCTGAGTACAAATTGTGAAACGCGAACACACTAAAACCACTTTTTAGTGATACACAAAACAGATTACTGATATGTTTTACAAAAAAATATTGTTTCAGTCTTTTTACTGTACTTCAAACTGTCATGTTTAAGTCAATTATTACCTCTCTGATTGTCAAACTTATTCTGAAAAAAATCTAATTTACTAGAAATTTCTGAGTTTCTTATAATGTGCTTTTGAAAAAAAAAAAAAAAAAAAAAAAAAATGTACCAACCATTTTCTCAAAATGTTTATGATGTTTATTAGTAACTTTTATGATTCTGTTGTCAAAAGAGAAGCTTTAGGATCCTGTTTTTCATCAAAATACACAGAGTGTGACCCACTAAATATAACTACAAAGTATAATTAATAATAATAATAATAATAATAATAATAACAATAACAATAACAACAACAACAGTAATAATTTTCTGCCACGTAAGAAAAAAAAAATCATGCGTTGTCAACATTATGACATACGTAAGTCATAATTACGAGATAAAAAAAATGAAATTTAGAGATAAAAAGTCTAAATTATGCCTTTAAAAAGTCGAAATTATGAGATAAAAAGTCAAAAAATGAAAAAAGTCAAACATAGCAGTTAATAATAATAATAATAATAATAATTAATAATAAACACTACATAATAATTAATAATAATAATAATAAACAACAATAATAACAGTGCTAATAATACTGTTGCACTATTTAAAACGAAATAATAAATAAAATAATAAAGTGTGATAATAATAATTATATTTTAATACAATAATAACAATTATATTTTAATAATGCAATTATTTTATAGAAAACTAAAAATGCTAATATTCACATTTTTAATGAATTTTCATCATTTTCAAACGTAAAATCAGCAAGTTTTTATTTTGGCGGGTTGCCAGCAAGAATATGTGCTGACAGGTTTTTGAAGAGCGTCAGGTTTTGAAAATGCTAATATTCACTTTTTTAATGAATTTTCATCATTTTCAAACATAAAATCAGCAAGTTTTTATTTTGGCGGGTTGCCAGCAAGAATATGTGCTGACAGGTTTTGAAGAGCATCAGTAAATGAAATGTCACCGTTTGCTTTGAAAATCTCAGCAGAGAGCCAAGATTTACGCTTTCAGTTCGAAAAGAAATATTATACAGTATTACAGTTTGTCAGTCTGAAATGGTAATTGTGCATTAACAGCTGTCAATCATTTGCAATGTCGGTTCGCAAATACAGTCTGAACTTATTTACACTGCACATTTTTTATTTGGTCACACATGCGCATCTGCATACCACTTATGTGCACCCCTGATTAATATAATATTTATTGCTATATTTTAATTATATAATTATATAGACCTTTAACTAGACTAGACTTAAAAGTTCAGCTAAAAAGTGCAGAATCTGCTCATACTGTTGGAACACTTGAGTTCTATAAATGATAAATGCGGACAGAGAGCTGAAGTCTCCATTACCGTATCCTTAATAGAGGAACAAGAAGCTTTTCTTTGGGAGCAGATGATGTGCAGCACCTGTCACTCGCTCAAATGAACACCTCCTGATCACAGTCACAGAGAGGAGCAGTGAATGGAGGTGAGAGCCTGAAGTGTAAGAACGCTGTTAAAAACAGAAAACCACATCACGTCTGCTACAATGTTTCAGCTTCACATTCTAAAGCAAATGCTGAGGGAAAATAAAACTAACAGACATTTCTATTGTTGTGCATGAAATAAACAATTCTCATTCATACTTATGTCATGTCAGACCAGTATAAACTTCACTATTTGTATCCTATATGGAAGAGATGCATCACAAATGATCTCTGGTGCAGAACATGCACTATATACAGTGGGTACGGAAAGTATTCAGACCCCCTTAAATTTTTCACTCTTTGTTATATTGCAGCCATTTGCTAAAATCATTTAAAGTTCATTTTTTTCCTCATTAATGTACACACAGCACCCCATATTGACAGAAAAACACAGAGTTGTTGACATTTTTGCAGATTTATTAAAAAAGAAAAACTGAAATATCACATGGTCCTACGTATTCAGTTCGTACTCTCCAGTTCTGTCAGGTTGGATGGTAAACGTTGGTGGACAGCCATTTTTAGGTCTCTCCAGAGATGCTCAATTGGGTTTAAGTCAGGGCTCTGGCTGGGCCATTCAAGAACAGTCACGGAGTTGTTGTGAAGCTCCTTCATTATTTTAGCTGTGTGCATTGTCTTGTTGGAAGGTAAACCTTCGGGCCCAGTCTGAGGTCCTGAGCACCCTGGAGAAGGTTTTCGTCCAGGATATCCCTGTACTTGGCCGCATTCATCTTTCCCTCGATTGAAAAACACCCCCACAGCATGATGCTGCCACCACCATGCTTCACTGTTGGGACTGTATTGGACAGGTGATGAGCAGTGCCTGGTTTTCTCCACACATACCGCTTAGAATTAAGGCCAAAAAGTTCTATCTTGGTCTCATCAGACCAGAGAATCTTATTTCTCACCATCTTGGAGTCCTTCAGGTGTTTTTAGCATACTCCATGCGGGCTTTCATGTGTCTTGCACTGAGGAGAGGCTTCCGTCGGGCCACTCTGCCATAAAGCCCCGACTGGTGGAGGGCTGCAGTGATGGTTGACTTTCTACAACTTTCTCCCATCTCCCGACTGCATCTCTAAAGCTCAGCCACAGTGATCTTTGGGTTCTTTACCTCTCTCACCAAGGCTCTTTTCCCCCGATAGCTCAGTTTGGACGGACGGCCAGGTCTAGGAAGGGTTCTGGTCGTCCCAAGTGTCTTCCATTTAAGGATTATGGAGGCCACTGTGCTCTTAGGAACCTTAAGTGCAGCAGAAATTTTTTTGTAACCTTGGCCAGATCTGTGCCTTGCCACAATTCTGTCTCTGAGCTCTTCAGGCAGTTCCTTTGACCTCATGATTCTCATTTGCTCTGACATGCACTGTGAGCTGTAAGGTCTTATGTAGACAGGTGTGTGGCTTTCCTAATCAAGTCCAATCAGTATAATCAAACACAGCTGGACTCAAATGAAGGTGTAGAACCATCTCAAGGATGATCAGAAGAAATGGACAGAACCTGAGTTAAATATATGAGTGTCACAGCAAAGGGTCTGAATACTTAGGACCATGTGATATGTCAGTTTTTCTTTTTTAATAAATCTGCAAAAATGTCAACAATTCTGTGTTTTTCTGTCAATATGGGGTGCTGTGTGTACATTAATGAGGAAAAAAATGAACTTAAATGATTTTAGCAAATGGCTGCAATATAACAAAGAGAGAAAAATTTAGTTAGGGGGTCTGAATTCTTTCCGTACCCACTGTATATATATATATATATATTCAGAAAGCATCATCATAATAGCCTTCAGCTAGTCTTAGAGGAGGTGAGGAAGTGGAGTAGAAAACTGAATCACGGACAATGACCTAATGTTCATGACATCTTCATAGTCAATCATGACTGTGTTGCACTGCAGATGCAGAAGAAGAAGAGATCTGGCATCCTGCAGACATCAGCTGCTTTTCATTTCAGGGCCTCATGGGTAATTTTAGCATGTGCACACAGGACTTGCCCAAGCTGATGTATGTTTGTTTTCTCTCTCTCTCAGGCTGTAATTGGTTACAAACAAACGAGGACGGAGCGCAGCGGGAGGCCCGGATTAGATGGAGGGTGTTTTGCACTCGCACTCATAAGGGCAAATTGGAGGATCGGAGACCCGTTAGACCTCTGCACGCCTCTGCAAGTCCTACCAGACAACAGACGTGTGACTAAACTCAAAACAAACCAATTATTCTCAGCGGGGTGTTGAAAACTGAGACCAGATTAAAGGATCTTGGAGTAACAAAAACAAACCGCACAGATGAGTCCTACTATATACTGTATTATTCCGTGCGCTTCCAGGTCAGACTTTATGTTTGGAAGTCATTTAATCCTAATTACCAACATAAATGCGTCAGAACACCTACAGAAAAGGCAACAGTCAAAGCATATGTCAAGAGTGTATAAAAACGCAAATGGATAGAGATTGGTCAGCATGGCTGATTTTATATATATATATATATATATATATATATATGTGTATATATGTATATATGTATATATTTATTTTTCCATCTATCCCAGATAACGCGGACAGAATCACGGAATCCAGTCATTAAAAACAGAATTTACTGAATAACGCGGAATGTCACGGAATTTGTCAAAGTTTGAATAAATTAATCAAAAGTAGCTCATTACACTTAAATCAAACCACAATATGGACTAGTATCTGTAAATATTACGCCGCAAAAATACCATTTAAATGTGAATCCTGCATGTTCTGCGTGTCTCTGTTTTAATGAATGGAGCAGATGAACCGTTTTGTTTACTACACACACTGAAGCGCGTGTGAGGCTTGCGGTGATTTCAGCATCTGTCGTCTTATTAAATGAGGACATAAATACATGAACAATATCTGCTGAGAGTCACCTCATGAGCATTTGACCGTTCCATTTTATGAAAACTAGTGTTATATCATACACACACAGAAATGTAATGGCAGACACGGCAACCCGTCAAAATAAAAGTCCGGTTTAACTTGAAGACATTGTGCCAGATATACATTACTACTATTGCTACTACTACTAAACTGAATCAGATGTTATTTTTTAGGGTATAATCACACAACATTTCTTCCATGTTTTAATTTTAATAGTGAATTTTCTCTTTGTTTGCCAAAAAAAAAGCTTAATTTTCAATAATTAAAAGATAAATGAAATTAATGTTTTACGCCTTCATTTGATAACCAGAACATTTTAAATACACAACACAGAATTTCTAACTGTGCGTTCACACCAGACGCGACTTGCGCGAATAAATCGCGCTATTCGCGCGTAGTTGGACGCTTGAACATTTTGAGTTTACTCCCTTCATTCGCGCGTGAAATTCACTTCACAACAGACGCGAATTCGCGTCATGGGAGTGGCTTCTGCCAGGCGGCTCCAGTCTCCTTGCGAAATGGCTGACATGGATTTTGTTAAGACGGTAGCTGCGCTTGATGTGCTATGGAAGGCTGAAAAACGGCGTAGACTCGTTCGGCGCCGTGTCTGGGTCCATCAGATCAGTCCGTCAATATGTATATAGCTCAAACTGAGTAAAGAGCGTTATTTACAAATTACCAGATTGTCTGACCTCCTCACTCACTTTCTTCCAAGCAGGATTCTTTTTATTCCTGTTTCTATAAAAGTACGAAGATGTATCGTACAGCTCCGGGTATCCATATACAGGGACGATGATTTTGTCCTCCATTGTTGTTTCGGATTTCTCCCTCCGCTTGCTATGTCTAGCTACTAGAGCAAGCTTCTGATTGGTTAACGCGGCGCGAATTTTCGCCAAAGTTCAGATTTTTCAACTCGCGCGAATCACGCGTTCACGCGTCAAACGCCCAAAACGCTCCATTCGCGCCGCGCCATTCGCGCGAATCGCGCCACAGGATGTCTATTCGCGTCTTTGCATTGACTTAACATGTAAATCACTCGCGCTTAACGCTTCATTCGCGTCTGGTGTGAACGCACCTTAAGGGTAAAAAAACCTTTTCATTCATGAAACCTATGCATTCAAATAATTAGACATGCTAAAACACAGAATTTGATAACTAAAACGGAATTTGGGAAAAGTTAAAATGGATTTTATAGGGCCCTAAATACATAATTAATTTAAATACATAATTTATATATATATATATATATATATATATATATATATATATATATATATATATATATATATATATATATATATATATATATATATATATATATATATATATATAATCATTATAGTTTTAAAATAAATTGTTTACAGTAAGTATAAAGGATTATTACAAAAATTCTTGTCATCATCATTCCCCCTTTGCAAATTCACCACCCAATAAAGCACTGCTGCAACATCTATCAAAGCTACACAAATCTGTCACCTTCAACAAAACATCTCAGTCTAAAAGCCTCCACATTCTGTTGCACTCTGTCCAATGATAAACTGAAATTTAAAGCAAAAAGGCACAGGAGCTACTAAAAAAGGCGTTGTCAAGCATGCAAAACATTTTACATTAAACTCGTAGATATTATAATGCTGTGCAGCTGATTCACACTGCACAAATGAACTGTATTCAGATGAGGAGCGAGAGAACAACATGAATATTCATCTGGTGAAAATGGGCCAGAAAGATAATGGTGCCAGCGGATGCACAAACACTCACCATATCAAATGCAATATATACACACCTCGCTAAAACACAATCTACACTTTCACTGTCTCTGATACAAAAGCAGCTTTTCTTAGATGCATACAAAACAATATGCAACTCACAGTTGTCTTTTAACCTGTAGTCTATATGGTAATTGTTAGTCAAGGTCTACAACCTGGTAAAAGCAAACCTTTTCAGATCTATTGTTCAGAAATAGCACAGGTCCTGCGGCAGTGATTTTCAGTTTTGTAGCTCAACAGCACATGAATGGATTTTGCCAGTAAAATTGGCATGGAAATAACAGATACTGTACACTGTAATTCAAAATCCGTGGACTAAAGGACTAATCCAGATTTTCTGCATGGATGAGCGGGACAGATCTCCATTTAACAATCAGTGTCATTATCTACATACTGCAGAACCAGGCCAGGGTGACTGGAGGAGGGGATTTTAATTATTACTATTATATATATATATATATATATTTTTTTTTTACTAAATAAATAAATAAAGCAAGAACAAACAAAAAAAACATAATAAATAAATACAAATTGCAAATAAAATAAAAATAATATAAAAATACATACATTTAAAAAAAATGCAAATGTGATTTTTCAATTAAACCTTATCATATGAGCAAGCAGTGCAACAATACTGATTTTTGTTCACAAACCTTCATTACACAAAACGTCACTAAAACTAATAATAATTTAAAGTTCAGAAGGTGATTCAGTTACAGCTGTGATTGATTCAGTTATGATTCACCAGACTGATTCAAACTGGTGATTTGAATCTTCTTGAAAGATTCTTTAGCAGAAACAATTCATTTGTTCATGATTCTATGAGTCATATCTAGAGACCAGAATATCATAAGCCACTTTTCCACTATCGGGCCGAATGGTAAGGTACAGTTCCAGTTGTGTTTCCACCTGAGCCTGGTACGGCACGGCACGATTACAAACCGTTCTCGGCACGGTTAGACAACCATGCTGATGTGTGTGCGAAGAGAAAACACGCTCATAACTCATGCATTAATACTGTCAATAAATGTGGTATTTTTAGGAATGGAACGGTTAAGCAAAGAGAACAGTTCGGCCCGATAGTGGAAAAGCGGCTATAGAAACATGCAAAAAAATTATATGACCAATAAGTCATCGCAATATATGATTTTCCATTACTTCAACATCAACTGAGCTATTTTAGTATCAAGATACATTATTAGTTTTGAATTATTTTTATTTTTATTCCGTTTACATTTTTATTTTATTTTTAAATATTTTACATTTTTATTACACTATCAGTCAAAAGTTTTTGAACAGTAATTTTTAAAAATGTTTTTAAAGAAGTCTCTCCTGCTCACCAAGCCTGCATTTATTTGAATCAAAGCAAGTACAGCAAACCAGTAAAATTTTGAAATAATTTTGATATTTAAAATAACTGTTTTCTATTGGAATATATTTGAAAACGTAATTTATTCCTGTGATTTCAAAGCTGAATTTTCAGCATCATTACTCAAGTCACATGATCCTTCAGAAATCATTCTAATATTCTGATTTACCGCTTAAAAGCATTTATTATTACTATTATGTTGAAAACAGCCGAGTAGAATTTTATCTGAAATAGAAATCTTTTGTAACATTATAAATGTCTTTATCATTACTTTTGATCAATTTAACGCATACTTGCTAAATAAAAGTATTAATTTCTATAATTTCCCAATAAATAAATAAATAAATAATTTATTTTTATTATTAAAAAAAATGTCTTAAATAATAAAATGTTTAGAATGGTTTCTGAAAGATCATGTGACATTGAAGACTGGAGTAATGATGCTGAAAATTTAGCTTTAATCACAGGAATAAATTACATTTGAAAATATATTCAAATAGAAAAGTTTTTTTTAAAATAGTAAAAATATTTTTAAATTTTACTGTAAATTTTGCTGTATGTTGGATCAAATAAATGCAGACATCGCGAGTGTAAGAGTTTGACTAAAAACATTAAAAATCTTACTGTTCAAAAACTGACTGGTAGTGTATATCTATATTAAATATTTTATCTTTTACATTTGTATAGATATTCACTTTTATTTCAATTTTAGTTTTTGTTATTTTACTAAATCAAAGAAATGCTGCCCTGGCAACTAACTGAAATAAAACATGCTTAAGATTTTATAGTTTAATTCACTTCAGTTAAAGTTTATTTTAGTTCAAGAAACAAAAGCGTTTCTTTTTAAGGTTTTAGTTTTGGTCAAGTAAACAATAATCCTGCTCATCCAAATAATTTAATTTCAACTTCACTTCTTTAAGTTTTTCAAGATCCAACCAGACAAGATTTTAAAAAATAGCCTAATTTGGCTCTCACAGGTGAGTCATGCAGCACCGCCGGCGTCTCCATCCAAACCGGGCTCCGATCGGCCTGATTCACCCTCATTATGCCATACGTGCTCCTGAAAACTTGCTCATCTGCTTTCATTAAGCTGCAAGCCGACGGGCAGGTCACTCCGCAACACAAAGGTGCAAAGGTGAGCTGCGGGCATTCTGGGTAAACGCAGCTGTCACTGCAGCACAGGACGTTCTGGTACGTCTGCATGCACGCTCCTGGCCATGACGGCCTGCGATTAGACCCGTGAGCACACCAGCAGAGCAAATGAGTACCCACAATGCATCAGGGAACTATCTGTGAGTTCATCTAGGCCAAAAATAAAAAGAAAAAACCTGCTCAGAGAACTGTTGGCATAGATATGCAATGACTGAAATAATAATTTTGCTGTAATCTGAAATTATCCTTTAAAATAATAGTGAAAAATTTGATGTTCAGCCACAACTGCAGGGTCAGTGAAGACGAACAAATATCATAGCTTTTACCACCAGATCTGTCATCTTAACAGTGTGGTTAGAAGATCAGACTTCAGTCATATTAGGTTCGCTTTAAAAGAATAATTCACCCAAAAGAGGAAGTTCTGTCATCATTAAATCAAACATGTTGTTCCAAACCCGTGTGACTTTTTCACCCATGAAACACAAGACGAGATGTTTTAAAGAATGTCCAAGCTGTTTTTTTGCACTGCCAAGGTCCAAAAACCACAAAAAGCATCATGAAATGGGTTGGCAGAGCTGTTATTGTCAGCTAAAATTGTTGTGGCAATTTTACTTCAATTGAGGCTTGAGACAAAGTCTTTTGAAATTTATTTTCTTGCAAGAAAAGGTCAACAGTCATACAGATTTGCATGCAGAGTGTGACAAAGAAATATGCTGACTTAGTATTTATACCCTAATCAAATCCAGATGCTTCTATATCACCCAGTCATAATGCATATTCAACATATGTGTCCATTTTAAGGTAGCTATGCAACTATGTCACCTAGATACGATTGTAAATATTAAATGCAAATTATTCTCTAAGAAGGTAGGATGTCTAAGAAGCCAAAATAACATTTCGGTCTCACACTTCTTCGGTCTTCCACATCAATATCAAAATAGATTCCCTGATTTCCTGTTATCTCTCAGCTCATAAAAACTCAAGCATATTAATAAGGCATTTAGAAATGGAAAGAACACTCTTTTGTAAAGGAAACGAACTAATATAAAAATATAAAAAAAAAAAAAAACTAAAACTATTTAAAATAATTTTCAGTAACTGAAATAAATAATATATAAAATAAAATGTTATATTAGAGTTTACTTATAGCTAATTTTATTTACAGTTAAAAAAAATTAAAATAGTGTCGTTATTGTTTGCTAAAACTAAAAGCTAAAAATAATTTTCATAATAAATAAAATAAAATAAAACAAAATAAAACAAAATAAAACAAGCTTCTATTTGCGCAAAATACAAATCAATAATTCTTTATTTTGGAATAAACTAAACTAAACTAAACTAAACTAAAATAAAATAAGCTTCTTTTGTGCAAAATACACCTAGTAATTCTTGATTTCAGAATAAAATAAAAGAATAAGCTTCTTTTTGTGCAAAAAACAAATTAGTAATTCTTGATTTTGGAATAAATAAAATAAAATAAAATAAAATAAAAAAGAAAAGAAAAGAATAAGCTTCTTTTTGTGCAAAATACAAATTAGTAATTCTTGATTTTGGAATAAAATAAAATAAAATAAAATAAAATAAAATAAAATAAAATAAAATAAAATAAAATAAAATAAAATAAAATAAAATAAAATAAAATAAAATAAAATAAAATAAAATAAAAATAAAATAAAATTAAATAAAATAAAATTAAATTAAATTAAATTAAAAATAATATAAAATAAAGAATAAGCTTGTTTTTGTGCAAAATACAAATTAGCAATTCTTGATTTTGGAATAAATAAAATAAAATAAAATAAAATAAAATAAAATAAAAAATAAGCATCTTTTTGTGCATAATACAATTTTATAATTATTGATTTTGGAATAAAATAAAACAAAACAAAACAAAATAAAATTAAATAAAATAATAAGCTTTTTTGTGCATAATGCAATTTTATAATTCTTGGTTATTCGTTCTGGAATAAAAGAAAAGAAAAGAAAAGAAATAAAAGATATCTATTTTAATGAATAAAAAACTTTAAAAATGTGGAAATATTGCTTTGGCAATAAATGAAATAAGTTAAAATACTAAAATGACTAAAATTGAAACTCAAATAAAAACAAAGCTAAACAAAAATGTAACATTTCTAAAACAAAATTGATATTAAGCTAAAATAAAAACTGAAAAAAAAGGAAGTGAGAAAACTTGCCTTGGTAACTAACAGAAGATTAGTTTTGTTCAAGTTCAAGCACTATTATATAGTAATAGTGCTATATATATAGTGCACATTTGAGTGAAATATCCTTTAAATGAATATTTTTTAAATTAAATGTTATGTATATTATGCATATTTTATATAAATGTAAAACATTTGTCTGTAGTGCAAATGGGCAAGTTAAACCTCACCTGTCACCTGCTTGCTTAAAAACACCAAACTTGAACTGAACTGAGCTAAATTATGACACTACTGCCTTCAGTACAGCTGCTTATAGAACTATTTATGAACAGCTGAACATATACAGTTTATACAGATGAACTGAATTGAGCTGAATAATGACACTACTGTCTTTTGAAGCCACTTTACAGCAGAAAGTTGAATCCTTCAGGTTAAGGATTTTGAACTCTATGAGGAATTGTAATAGTGATGCTTGAGAAAAAGCACTCATGAAAATCACAAAGGCACGTCTATGAAACAGATGATGTGTGAACAGTGGGGAATGTCATTTTACATTTTATTTATCACTTTATCTAATTAAGAGGACGACCCCCCTGTCCACCCACCTCCCCGCGAGATAACTAATGATCGCGACGCTTTGACGTGACGCTAAGTGACAGATCCGGCCGCAATTTACCGCCCTAATGAGTGTTTAATCTGCGCTGGTGTGAGATAACCTCCCCGAGGGTTTCCACTCGCATTTTTACCGCCGATAAGCTTTCATTTATCACCAATTAATGCAGCTTCCCGCCAGCAGCGTCCGACGCTCCACATGCTCATCTTTACATCATCAGCGTAAGCCCACCCGACAGCTGTCCGTCAACATCAACGACCGGCTGGCGGAGGAAGACGCAGAGGAGAAAAAACAGCCCGGCTGGCACAACATATTACGAATGACAGATGCAAAATCACGCTGATCTCTGAGACAGATGGAAGATGAGACGGGAAGGGTCATAGGATGGGGACGACGAACAATGTCATACACGTAAATTCAGCCGCTCCCGTGAGGGGAGGCAGGACCGCGCTGTCAATTACAACATCAATAATTAAAATAGTTGTAGGTCCCATTAGCAGGGATGTACTTCCATGAATAGTTAATGATCCTTGCAGGCACTTTCACAGTGTACCCCTTCGAGGTAAAGTACACTCTCTGCCAGACAGAAATAGGGTCCCAACATGGCAACCTCTCTGAAGCGGGAGTGCTTTTCGACAGAAAGAAAACCTGTCATCCTGAAAGCCAGTGACAGTCCTGCTTTGTGCTATTTTTATACGTCCTGCTCATGCTCAGCGTTTAGAAACTGAAACCTTGTTTTTTTTAAGGACAGGAACACAGAGAACGTCTCATCACACAGATATGACAAACATCTGTGAGTCTCACAAGACTTGTCACAGATTTGTCTGGGTCATATTTCACTTCTAAATCAAAAGAAAGAAATAAGAAATTGTATTCCGCATGTAGAAAATTAGGTCATTTTTGCATTGTGATGGCATTTTCTTGACAATTAAACACTTAAATTCATAAGTTCCGCTGATATTTGGCCATTTCGAAATGATCTATACTGATTGTTAAACAGTTTGAATTAGTCTAGTTACTTTTTTTTTTTTTTTTTTTTTTTTGCAAATACTTGATGAAATATTGACTAATTATTGACTTTTTAAAAATTGTTTTATTACATATTATATATAAATATATAGAACTGTAATACTACAAGAGTAATAGAATTTTTTTAATAATTTAATTTAACCTGTATAAAAAGGCAGTGCAACATATTACATATATTATTTTTAATAATAAATAAAAACTTTAACAAATAAATAAATAGTCCTAAAATAGGCTTCTTTTTGTGCAAAATTCAATTTCATAATTATTGACTTTTGGAATAAAATAAAATTAAAAAAATAATAATAATAAAATAAAATAAAATAAAATAAAAAATAAAAATAGGCTTTTTTTGTTAAAATACAATCATAATTCTTAATCATAATTACAGTCATAATTCTTGATTATGTAATAAAATAAAATAAATAATAAAATAAAACAAACAAACAAACAAACAACAACAACAACAACAACAACAACAACAACAACAAAACAGTCCTAAAAGTAGGCTTCTTTTGTGCAAAATTTCATAATTCCTGATTTTTTCATAAATAAAATAAAATAAAATAAAATAAAATTACAACAAACAAACAAAAATAGTCCTAAAAATAGTATTCTTTTTGTGCAAAATACAATTTCATAATTCTTGATTTTGGAATAAAATTAAATAAAATAAAATAAAATAAACAGATTTTGTGCAAAATATTATTTCTACTTCTCCATTTGAGAGTAAAATAAACCATCAAACAAATTACTTAATACTCCCAAAAATAGGCTTTATTTTTTGTGCAAATTACTATTTGTGTTATTTAGGTATAAAATACAACTTTAACAGGGTTTGTGAGATTTGCCCTGTTGTACAGTCTAAAAATCAGCCACATAAAGAGGTAAAACAGCAGGACAGACGGCTTGAATTTCTCTCATGTCAGAGCATTTCAACTGAGTCAAACCTCTTTATCTGCATAGAGGACCCCTGTCAGCAACAAAAACACGCCATGCTGGATGAAAACCTCTTCCCTCGTAGACGCATTAAGTCCCACGTGAACTGAATTTCACTTACAGATGGATGAAATGGTCTGTCTGAAAGACAATGCAGATGAAATTCTGCATTAGAGCAGAATTAAGCCTCACCAACGCAAGGACAGTGAGATTACAGACGCCGACTCACGCTGGCCCACACAGAACGGGGGGAAATTATGTCAGCGGACAAACATCAGATTAGAACGGCACTGCTTAAGCATGTATGTCAACCACACCAGACCATAAATCTAGGCTGCCCAGACTCAAACCGGGCTCAGATTAACAAAGCGAGTGCATGGCTGCGCACCAGAATGTATACCAATCCAGTTTATCTGAGGAGGTCTGAAATTGATAGGACGACAGAACAGAAGCTGGTTTCACTACAGGACCAAGACTGTACTTTGTGAATGAAGACACAACCCAAAACAAAAGCAAAATGGTGTTTCATACAAATGTAAACTAGAACGTACTTAATATACAACAAAGAATTGTATTAATATTACCAGTTTCAATAATGACAGCAACCTGTCCATATTAGCATTAGTCTAAAATATTCTACTTTACCTGGCAAGATTTCCAAACCAAACAGAGTTATAGTTACAGTATAGACTGCATCTCTCCAGATTTAGGTCTTTCTTGTAAGTGTGTCCACACTCCTCCTCCTCGTATGGATTAGAAAGATTAGGACATTTCACAAGAATGAATATCATTGTCTCACGTGTCACAGGTCATGAAGACACAATCTAATCTTCCTTTGTCTTCAAATCCTAATTATTACATTTCTTCTAAGATCTCCTCCAAGTCCAGTTTAAGATGAACATACAGTACCCTACCAGTCAAAGTTTTTGAACAGTAAGATTTTTCTCTTCTGCACACCAAGCCTGCATTTATTTGATCTAAAGTACAGCAAAAACGGTAAATTTTAAAATATTTTTACTATTATACTATTTTTATACTATTATACTATTTTACTATTATTATAACCATTTCCTATGTGAATATATTTTAACAAGTAATTTATTCCTGTAATCAAAGCTACATTTTCAGCATCATTACTCCAGTCATCAGTGTCACATGATCCTTCAGAAATCATTCAATTATGCTGATTTGCTGTTCAAGAAACATTTTTTATTATCATTATTGATATTTAAAACTGTTGAGTACATTTTCAGGATTGTTTTATGAATAGAAAGATCCAAAGATCATCATTTATCTGAAATAAAAAGTTTTTGTAACATTATACACTATACCATTCGAAAGCTTGGAGTCAGTATAATTAATTTATTGAAATTAATACTTTTATTTAGCAAGGATACTTTACATTGATCAAAAGTGATGATAAAGACATTTATAATGTTACAAAACATTTCTATTTCAGATAAATAATGTTCTTCTGAACATTCTGCTCATCAAAGAAACCTCAAAAAAATCTACTCAACATAATAATAATAAATATTTGCTAAGTAATTATGCTAAACATTTTCAAAGCTTTGAAATCACAGGAATATATAATGTAAAATACTTAATAAAATAATAAATAAAATAAAATAAAATAATAAATAAATCAATCAAAAAATGGGCTTAAATTGCAAAATACAATTTAATAATTATTGATTCTGGAATAATAAAATAAAATAAAATAAAATAAAATGTCAGCTGTTTTCAACATAATAATAACAATAATAATAACAATAATAATAATAATAATAATAATAATAATAATAATTATTATTATTATTATTATATTTAATAATTAAATATTTAATTATTATCAAATAAGCAGCAGCAAATCAGAATATTAGAATTTCTGAAGGGTCATGTGATACTGAAGACTGAAAGCTTTGAAATCACAGGAATAAACTACATTTTAAAATAGGTTGTTTGCACATGACGTCATTGCTGTGGCGCGAAATGCAGCTGGAGGGCAGGAAGTGATATTTCTCCATAGGAATCACTAGCAGAAACTCAAAAATGCCTATGTTTTGTGTTGTTTATGGATGCTCAAATCGGTCAAACCGAGAAACCACAAAATATTTTTTATCATGTATGAAAATTTGCTTTTCATAAGGGCGGAAAGGCAAATGGTTAGAAATGGTTAAGAGAAGATACAATAATGTTAAGATATTAATAAAGAAATATATAAATATATACAGGGTGAGACAGTGAGAATTCACCTAATGCTAAACGCCACACGTAGACACAACGTAAGACATTATATTTGTAGCTCCGAGAGCGTCATTGATTATAACGGAACATTGCAATAAATTGAAGTGAGTGACAGCTTTTTAGTGACTATATGGAAGCGCTATTTGCTCGCTTTCTATAATCAGTTCGGAATTTGAATAAAAGTTTCGCTTTATGTTTTGCTAACAGGACTAATAGCCACAAAACCCTGCACATGCAGCGAACTTTCAGGAGTGACTGAAAAAGCAGAACGGATGACATGGAGCAATGTCTGTACTGTACAAGAGAAACGTATAAACAGAAAATCACAACATGTGTTGGATGTGATCCTTGTATTATGAAGAGGAGTGATTTTTCAACTAAATTGAAATAGCTGCCTCAGTTGGCGGTCATCGAGGCGGTGCGCAACTAAGCCTAATAGCAAACAAACTCTTTCGAAAATGTGATTCCGACATCTATATGAAAGATGCAGGATATATGTCACTCCTAAAACTACTGCGGTACAGGGTTTTTGGCCACTGGTCCTGTTAACAGCATGTAAAGCGAAACTTTTTTTTTCAAATTCTGAATTGATTATAGCCTAGAAAGCGAGCAAATAGCACTTTCATATAGTCACTAAAAAGCTGTGCCACTTTTCCCAATTTTTTTCAGTCATTTTTTTGCCTTTTCCTCCTTATGAACAGCAAATGTTCATACACGATATGAAATAAAATTTCTCGATTTTGCCGATTTCCATAAGCAACTGAAAACATAGTCATCTTGAGATTCTGCTATTGATTTCTATAGAGAAAAATCACTTCCTGCCCTCCAGCTGCATTTCTCGCGTCCTCAGAATCACGTGATTGCAAACAACCTATATATTTAAATAGTAAACAATTATTTTAAATAGTAAAAAAAAAATTCACAATTTTTTACTGTTTTTGCTGTACTTTGGATCAAACAAATGCAGGCTTGGTGAGCAAGACACTAAAAATCTTACAGTACAAAAACTTTTGACTGATAGCGTACGTCATGAAAAAATTCTCATTTAAAACAGAATTACGTTAAATCACTGATGCTTTCACTATGTAGAGATAAAAACAAACTTTTTAGGTATTTTATGGTAGAATCTATTTGAGTGTCTGCTGATGGTTTGTGTTATTAAATGTGGTATTTCCAGGTGCGCAGGTCTGGTGTCATATTAGCTCGTGTTTGGGCTGGTCTGCCTGCCGTCTGGATTGTCTGGGATTATCCGGGAACGACCGACTGACCTGCACAAATCCTTTCCTTAACTTCAATATAGTGAGACCTGAACTCTACCTGACATTCACATGACATTTGCAAATTTATATTTCACACAGGACCTAAAAATGAACACTGTACCTGATCAAACTGTCAGCTTAAAGCACGAAAATGCTGACATGAAAGACCTGCTTAAAAGGTTTGGCACTGTGCCCTACATTTTCTTTGTACTGAAAATCTCTCAGAAATATGATACTCTGCAAAAATACAAAGGCTGGAAATGCTGTTTTGCTACAGTAGAGCACAGTAGAGACTGTCTGAACAATATGTTTATACAAACTACAATAAATTAATTATACAAACTATGGTTGGTCATGTAACATGTTAATCAGGCATGTTTTCCTGTCTAAGAGTAGGCAGGTTTTTTATTTCTTTTTTTCTGCTCACCAAGCCTGCATTTATTTGAACCAAAGTACAGCAAAAATTTTACTTATTTTTTTACTATTTAAAACAACAGTTTTCTATTTGAATATGTTTTAAAAATGCAATTTATTCCTGTGATCAAATCTACATTTTCAGCATCATAACTCCAGTCTTCAGTGTCACATGATCCCTCAGAAATCATTCTAATATGCTGATATGCTATTCAAGTAACATTTATTATTATTATTATTATTGCTATTATTATTATCAATATTTAAAACATTTGAGTACATTTTTTTCTGGATTCTTTGATTAATAGAAATATCCAAAGATCATAATTTATCTGAAATAAAAAGTTTTTGTAACATTATACACTATACCATTTGAAAGCTTAGAGTCAGTATAATTTTTTGGGGAAAGAAATTACAGAAATTAATACTTTTATTGAGGAAGGATGTTTTAAATTGATCAAAAGTGATGATAAAGACATTTATAATGTTAGAAAGATTTCTATTTCAGATAAATGCTGTTCTTCTGAACTTTCTATTCATCAAAGATACCTGACAAAATTCTACTCAGCTGTTTTCAACATAATAATAACAATAATAGATGTTTCTGAGCAGAAAATCAGAATACTATATGATTTCTAAAGGATTGTGTGACTGTAGTAATGATGCTAAAAATTCAGCTTTGAAATCACAGGAATAAATTACATTTTAAAATTTATTCAAATAGAAAGCAGTTATTTCATAATTTTACTGTTTTTGCTGTACTTTGAACCAAATAAATGCAGGCTTGGTGAGCAGAAGAGACTTTTTAAAAAAAAACATTACAAATCCTACTGTTCAAAAACTTTTGACTGGTAATGTATACCAAAAAAATTTTTTTTTGGAACACATTTTATTTAATGTGTTAACTGTCATGAAAATTCATGAAATTTACCAGCAATTTCTGAGTGTAAACGCTTTCAATGTAAATCTTTTTTTTCAGTGCAAGTATCTTTCTAAGATCTGATACCACAAGACTGCAAAACTATGGCAAATTTGTAGTTCTCCCTCAAAAACATTCACTGAATCAACCTGTTAACTTCTAAACACAAGAATATTTCAATGCAGGCTACATTTCCCAGTGTGACGTCTGAGATTATTTGGACATAAAAACAGCAATGTGCCAACTCTATTTTGCCACTTATTAAGCAAACAGTTTTAAAGGACTTCCTGAATTCCTCTGAATCACAGCAGCTGCTGTTTCCACCCCAGGATTACTGCGCTTACTGGTCTATTTGCATTTGTTTAGCTCTTAGAAGAGTTAAGCTCCCTCCAGCCGCAATCAAAATGCAAATCCAAATTGATATGAAGCGTGACCAATGGGAATTCCATGCGTTACACTGGGGAAAGAGGGACGAGAGGCCGTATCTGAACTTCTCCTGATCTGTAGTGCATCAACTGTCCATCACTGACCAACTGAAATAGAGGACGGCAGGAATGACTCCTAAAACCCTGAAAAAAGCTCATCCGGTTTCATCGTCAATATGCTTTTTAAATAGGTTTTTGTTAAATGCATGCTTAAAGGAGTTGTTCACTTACAGAACAAAAATGTACAGATCATTTACTCACCCCCTTGTCATGCAAGATGTTCATGTCTTTCTGTCTTCAGTTGTAAAGAAATGTTTACATATAGTGTTCTCCATATAGTGGACTTCTATGGTGCCCGCGAGTTTGAACTTCCAAAATGCAGTTAAAAAATGCAGCTGATCCCAGCCGATCTAGTGAAACGATTGCTCATTTTCTAAAAACAATATGCATTTTATATACTTTTCAACCTTAAATGCACATCTTGTCTTGCTCTGCAACGTGCATGTGTACTCAGTTTCAATACAGTAAGGGTATGTCGAAAAACTCCCATCTCATTTTCTTCTCCAACTTCAAAATTATCCTACATCACTGTTTTACCCTTTTTTCTAAAGGCTGTTTGATCTTCTTTGCATGTTCACTTTGTAAACACTGGGTCGGTACTTTTTCAGCGATGTAGGATGATTTTGAAGTTGGAGGAGAAAATGAGATGGGAGTTTTTCGACATACCCTGACTGTCTTGAACCAGAATACACAGAGTTCATGCAGAGCTAGACAAGATGAGCATTTGAGGTTAAAAAGTATATAAATGGTTAATTCTTTAAAGAAAATAACCTATCGTTTCGCTAGATAAGACCCTTCTTCCTTGGCTGGGATCGTTAGAGCCCTTTGAAGCTGCATTTTGGAAGTTCAAACTCACGGACATCATTGAAGTCCATTATATGAAGACAAATCCCGAAATGTTTTCATCAAAAAACAATTTTTTTTACGACTGAAGAAAGACATGAACATCATGGACGACAAGGGAAATTAGGGAAAGGTAAATTATCTGTCAATTTTTGTTCTGGAAGTGAACTTCTCCTTTAAGCACATTAAAACGTGTTAAAATTTATACTAAGCTGACCCACTTCCCATATGGAGTTACATCTATTTAAAGTCCACCAACTAAAATTCACATATAATGTACTCTCCCCCTTGTCATCCAAGATGTTCATGTTTTTCTTTCTTCAGCTGTAAAGAAATTATGTTTTTTGAAGAAAACATTTCAGGATTTTTCTCCATGAAAGCTTCACAAAATGCAGTTTAAATATGGCTTCAAACCATCCCAAATGTGGTTGTAAACGACCCCAGCCGAGGACGAAGGGTCTTATCTAGCGAAACAATCAGTTTTTTTCATTTAAAAAAAAAAAAAATACAACTTAAATACTTTTTAAATCTCAAACGCTTGTCTTGTCTTGCTCTGCCTGTCTTGTAAATATACTTTGTTGTACCCTGGGCAACAATATTAGGGCCCCATCATCAAATCACCATAATATGGTCATATATAGAATATATTTGTAATTTAAAAATATTTAAACTGTCATCATATTTTGATTTACAAATATTTAAATGCTCATAGAACTACAAATGCACTACTATGTCCCCTATCAAAGACATTCACTCACATATGATGCTATGAAAACAAAACACATCAGCATCTGTGTATAATCTGGTAAAATTGACCCACTACATTGAGAGGGAGGGAAGTATCCTCCATTTTCACAAAAAATGAATAGATAAGCAACCACTTTCAAACCATCGTTTATTTAACAACACTTATTCCCAACAGAAATGTATGGAATTGATAGAGCTATCACAGAAGACAAGGCAATCAAGTTATTAGTCCAACACAAAAAATTTGAAATCTGCCAGTTATCCCTCCACAACAATTTACAGCATTTTCATAAAGCTGGCACCTCAAGGAAAAAATAAAAAAATAAAATGCAGTATCACTATTTGATCATAAACATTTTGATCCTAAGCTCATTTAACTTGTTTTAAAATAGAACAACATGTTATAGCACAATTAACCAGTTAAACATTTTAGTGCTACATAAATACACTACACAATACTAAATACACAAAACAATTTCTCTGAAGAAGACAAGATAAAATAAATGCTATATAATCTGGCAAAACACACAACTTTAGTCCTAAATAATGAGGAAGTGCATGTTTGAATTTGAGTATATAGGTATATACTTTAAATTTTCAGCGTTTCTGATGTCCTTTTCCTTTTTAATTTTCGCTTCGCGCTCCCACTTAGCTTCTCCATTTTTTTCTGTTGTAGCAACGCCTGACGTCACGTAACGCGCTCGGGCTCGGCGTAAGCTTTGACCCACCTCATGCGGACTGACCAATGAGGAGAGGGTCTTAACTTGAGGCCCTCTCTTCATTGGTCAGTCCGCATGAGACTGACTCTCAACCGCTCTCAACTCACGTTCAAAGTCATAGGCAGCGCAGCATATCTCTGTGCAGCGCAAAAGCCCGGGTGGACAGTTTGTTAAATATAAAGCGGGAGATTACAGATACAGTATTTTGCTCGTGCCCTTGCTGTCCTGGGCCCTTTAGATGTCGTGGGCCCCTGGGCAATTGCCCAGTTGCCCGTATGGTTAATCCGGGCTTGGCTGCAGAAGTACCGACCCAGTCTTTGCAAAGTTAACATGCAAAAAAGATCGAACAGCCTTAACAAAAAAGGTAAAACCGCTATATAGGACGATTATAAAGTTGAGGGAAAACATGAGATTGGAATTTTCTGACATACCCTAACTGTTATGAACCGGAAAAAAGAAAAAAAAAAAAAAAAAATACCACCATATCAGTCCATTATATGGAGAAAAATCCTGAAATGTTTTCATCAAAAAACATAATTTATTTATGATTGATGAAAGAAAGACATGGGGGTGAGTAAATTATCTGTAAATTTTTGTTCTGGAAGTGAACAACTCCTTTAAGGACATTAAAACGTGTTAAAATTTATACTAAGTTGACCCACTTTCTATATGGAGGTCTATCAATTTAAAGGAAAAGTCCACCTCCAGAACTAAAATTCACATATAATGTACTCACTCCCTTGTCATCCAAGATGTTCATGTTTTTCTTTCTTCAGCCATAAATAAAGTGTTTTTGAAGAAAACATTTCAGGATTTTTCTCCATATAATGGACTGATATGGTCCCCCAAGTTTTAACTTCCAAAATGCAGTTTAAATGCGGCTTCAAACCATCCCAAATGCGCTTGTAAACAATCCCAGCTGAGGAAAAAGGGTCTTATCTAGCGAAACAATCGGTTATTTTCATTTTTAAAAAATACAATTTAAATACTTTTTCATCTCAAATGCTCATCTTGTCTTGCTTTGCCTGAACTCTGTGTATTCTGGCTCAAGACAGTTGAAAAACTCCAATCGTATTTTCTTTCTCAACTTCAAAAATCATTTCAAAATCATGCTACATCACTGCAGAAGTACCGACCCAGTCTTTGCAAAGTTAACATGCAAAAAAGATCGAACACCCTTAACAAAAAAGGTAAAACAGCGATATAGGATGATTATAAAGTTGAGGGAGAACATGAGATTGGAATTTTCGGACATACCCTAACTGTCACGAACCAGAAAAAAAAAAAAAAAAAACAGTTCAGGCAGAGTAAGACAAGACGAACATTTGACATCAAAAAGTCTATAAACTGTATTGTTTTTATGAAAATAACCAATCATTTCGCTAGATAAGACCCTTTTTCCTTGTCTGGGATTGTTTACAACTGCATTTGGGATCGTTTCAAGCCGTATTTAAACTGCATTTTGGAAGTTCAAACTCAGGGCACCATATCAGTCCATTATATGGAGAGACATCCTGAAATGTTTTCATCAAAAAACATAATATATTTATGACTGAAGAAAGACATAAACATCTTGGATGACAAGGGGTGAGTAAATTATCTGTAAATTTTTGTTCTGGAAGTGAACGTCTCCTTTAAGGACATTAAAATGCGTTAAAATTTATACTAAGCTGACCCACTTTCCATATGGTGGTCTATCTAATTAAACACCAAGAACAGGTAGATTATAGAAGATCTGTAAGATAAACAACGAGGAACTTTGTGCTATATAACTTTCAGACCCAACAATGAATCTTTTATATCTGTGGGCAGGATAAACACGCTCCACGCTCACTGTCCCGATTCCATCACCGTAAATATCATAATTTATCTAAATGTTTCTCTTTAATGGTGTGGCCTGGTTCTCCTTCAGACCTACAGCGTTTGTTCTTGATGAGACACAGACAGCACATCTGCAACGCTCAGATTCCAATCGGGTGAGCGACTGAAGACTCTCAATTTGAGCTGAATAAGAGAGGTCAAAGTGTCAGCGGTGTGTACAGAAGTGCGGGTGGCCAATTCTAATTCGGCAGCTCGAGTTTGGCAAACAGAGACCGCAGGAGTACGTCAGCGAGGGGGAAGATGACAGAAAATCCCTGTCGCGATGAAAAAGCAGATGAGAGGTCACGCGTCGCGCCTGCATCCATCTACATAATTATGTCAGAGGCGCGTGATGACATCCAGAGGATCTGCAGAAGTTTCAACAAATCATTAGAGTGCAATTGGAAAGCATGAAATTAAAGTCGACCAGTGGATGCTTTATGAAGGTAAGGAGTGATTCGAATGAGATGGAAGATGGTGGTTGTGATGATACATTAGGGTTTCCCAAACGGCGGTTCACGAACCCCCACATGCATTTGGGAACAGAATATGCTCTAGGGTTTAGTTTATTTACACATTCGCATCATTTCCAACATCAAATAAACTTCTGAAAAAAAAAAAAAAAAAAATTTCAGTATTCCACCAAAACAAAAGCTTGAGGATTTTAAAATATTTAAAAAAATGTTAAAATTAAGTTAAAAGTTGTTAAATATCCATCTTGTAACAATAAAAATGGCAAAAGCACACAACAAAATTTCTAAAACTAATATTAAAATGAAAACTAGTAATATAAAAACAAAAGAAAAAATAATATTATAATAAAAAAAAGAAATGGAATAAAAATGGAAACAAAATGTAAAAAACAGAAATATTCTTACTAATAAAAATGGGAAAAGCACACAAAAAACTAACATTACAATGAAAACTAGTAACAAAATCAAAAGAAAAAAATGAAATAGAAAAATAGAAATAGAATTAAAATAAATAAAAATAGAAATAAAATTTAAAAACCAGAAAACGGTTTTTACTAATGAAATGTCAAAATCACAACAAAATTTCTAAAATATTAAAGTAAAAACTAGTAATATAAAAACAAAAGAAAAAAATATTAATAAAAATAGAAATAAAATAAAAATAGAAACAAAATACAAAAACAGAAATATTTTTATTAATAAAAATGACAAAAGCACACAACAAAATGTCTAAATTAAAACAAAAAAAAAAAATTAATACAAACGGAAAAAGCATACAACAAAATTTCTAAAACTAACATCAAAATAAAAACTAGTCATATAAAAACAAATGAAAAAAAATATTATAATAAAAATAGAAATGGAATAAAAATGGAAACAAAATTTAAAAAACAGAAATATTCTTACTAATAAAAATGGAATAAGCACACAAAAAACTAACATTACAGTGAAAACTAGCAACAAAATAAAAAAAATAAAATAAAATACAAATTATAATTATAATCAATATTATTAGTAGTAGTGGTAGTAGTAGTATTCCATTTGATAGGGTTCCTAAAAAAACACTGTAAATAAAATGAGGTTTAAGTCTCCTTTAAAGTCTAGCTACACCGTCAAAAAAACAAACAAATTATCTATTTAATTTGGATGTTATGTAACCACTGATCACATAACCATAAACATGTGAATATGTCATCAAATTATTAAAATATTCATTTAAAATCTCAAGTAAATATTTTATATCTAACCAGAAAAAATTTTGTTAACCCCTGGATTACATTAAATATTGCTTTCTCAAATCACATCCAATAGGCCTGATGTTTGTCGCTCAGTCCCAGAGGACATAAATAATTATGGCACAGGTGACCGTAAGCTCTTCTAGCTCTCCTTTGATCACTATAATCTCTTGACCCATGCCATTAAAAAGTCAAAAAAACACTGTAACAGCAGGCAAATCTGCATTTAATCTGCTATGTTATACATGCATACATGTATTCTGAACACATGCAACACACTGAATGTGTAGACACCACTGCATTTAATCCCCTGACATCCTATATATAAGACTGCAGCGGGTTTGTCTTAGTTATTTAGCTTTGAGTTATTCACACAAATACATCTGGATGAAGTTAAGACTCATGAAGGTTGAAGCAGCTTCTTTTAAGATTCATTTCATGCTATGTGACCTGTATCAGACGCAGTTGAGAAAACCCGGTGAGTTCGGTTTCCCGTACGGAGCCCGTGGAGGAACGAGCAGAACAGCTGCTGTCGATCAGATGCTTAAAATGCCTGAGGATTCATGTACACCGCAGTATATAAACACCTCCACTGCAGTGATAAGTGATAGTGGCAACAAAACATGTCCTGCTATGGTTACTGCTATTATAATGACACACACAACATAAGCTCTCAATTACAGAAAAGACAAGAGAGGATTTCACATGAAGCCAAAGTGACCTCATTAACTTCACGAATAAATGTTCCTGGTCTTACTGCGCACATTATTCAAAAGATTAAAAAAAAAAAAAAAAAGATTTATAATCAGTCATCAAATTAAAAGAGACGTAAAACTTCTCCTCAACAAGCCCGATGATATGAAGTATCATTTATGTACGCAGACAAATGATGCAAAGTTAAACTAACGCTAAAAAAAGTGCTATTTTAGTTAATAAAAACTAAGATTATTAAAATTTGTTTTGGTTAATTGAAATTAAGCTAAAATATAATACAAACATTAGATGGACAATATGTATAACTAACAGCAAAAACAAAAAATACTTGAATATTATCATATGTATGTGTATAGATTGATAGATAAATAGATATAATAAAAATAAAAATAGAAATACAATAAAAGATAATATTAAAGATAAAACAGAAATATTTTACTGATAAAAAGCACACAAAATTTCTAAAACTAACATTAAAATGAAAACCAGTAATATGAAAACAAAAGAAAAAAAAATATTAAAAATAGAAATCAAATAAAAATAAATAAATAACAATAGAAATAAAATTAAAAACAGTTTATGAATAAAATGGCAAAAGCACAACAAAATTTCTTTAACATTAAAATAAAAACTAGCAATATAAAAATAAAAGAAACAAATTTAATGTTAATGAAAACAGAAATGGAATAAAATAAATGAATAGAAATTAAATTAAAAAAACAGATTTTTTAACTAATAAAATGGCAAAAGCAGAAAATAAAATTGGTAAAACTAACATTAAAATGAAAACTAGTAATGTACAAACAAAAGAAAGACTAAAATATTAATAAAAATAGAATTAATAACTAAATTAAAACTAAAATTAAATTAAAAAAAAGAAATGTTTTCAACTAATAAAAATGGCAAAAGCACACAACAAAATTTCTAAAACTAACATTAAAATCAAAACTAGTAATATACAAACAAAACATTTAATAATTATATAAATAGAATAAAAATAACTAGATAAAAATAGAAATAAAAACAGAGATGTTTTACTAACAAAAATGTCAAAAGCACACAACAACATTTCTAAAACATTACAATGATACTAATATAAAACTACTAATATAAAAACAAAAGAAAAAAACTAAATGTTATAAAAACAGAAATGGAATAAAAATTAATAAATAAAAATTAAAGAAAAAAAATGATTTTTTTACTGATAAAAATGCAAAAAAAAAAAAAAAAAAAAAAAAAAAAAAAAAAAAAAAAAAAAATCACACAATTTCTATAACATTATTAATATATAATTATATTGCTATATTAATATATATTCTTATAATCAATCAACAGTAAAATTTACTATAATTCTACAATAGTAATTGTAAAGTAAATACTATAATAAATAGTATAACACTATATAAATAATACTGAAATTACACTGCACTAAATACACTTTCAAGGCAAGAACAAAAAAAGGCATTCAGGGGAGTGAGCTCACATTTTTTTTTTCAGCCAATCAGAAATGCCCTGTGCCTGTCAATCATTTTTGTGTTGCCTGAAATATCTCCTTTAAAGCCTCTCAGTGAATATACAAAACAGCGGAATAAACTGACAAATCATCCTAGGGTAAAATAAGTCTTTAGCCTTCTAAAACATTTAGAGATGTTTATATCTGAATGTACGTGATATATAAGCAACAAACAACATCTCTAAATAATGTGCAGTAAAGTCTGCTGAGCTCTCGAGGGTCTGTGACTTAGGAATGCTGGATCAATCTTTAATGTCATCGGCTGTATGGGAAAAATTCAGAAGAAGACCATGATATTAATCTAAATCCTGCTTGATATCTCAAAGATTTTATTTTATCTGACACAAAGTAAATTTCTAATTTGGGGTATAAACAGAGAAGCAAAGGTGATTTTAGCACCTGAGGTGAGACTGACTTCAGTGAAGCAGAAAGACAACAACAAGCAAAAACCGACTGAGGTGTATCGAAATCACGCCGTATAATCAAGACTAGGCTAATGAGCTGATGGGAAGCAGCTATAGGCCCGACCAATTAACCCGCCGTCTGACGAATGGCAGCCCTTCTGCAAATTGTCACGCGGGCGACGACGGCTTGAGTTCATTACCGTTTCATGAGATCTATGGTGTCATGTGGTCTGTGTAGTGAATAGCAGATGAACGTAAGCGTGACCTTTATTTTCTCCTGTGCCTGAAGATGGAAGAAAGAAGAAAGTGGGTCATGTGATCTGCCGTATGTCATGCACACGCATTTAAAATGACCTCTTGCTTTGTGAACGTGTAATTACTCTTGGCACGTCGTGGCATATGTTGCATGTGATGCAATAAAGAGGGTCGTGATAAAAGGTGTGAAATGCTGACGCCGAAGCTCTTAAAGCAACTTACAGTGTTGCATATTTAGTGCATGCATATGCATATACATGTATATTTCATATTCATTTAGATGAGCAGGAATACAAGCATTTAAATGTGCGTATGCACTAAGGGAAATGTAAGCTGACAGTAATTTGTATAATATCATGAGATACATCAAGTGAAACTGGTTTCCACAAACGCTTTTAATCCTGACAGACTGAATGATAGAAAAAAAACCCCCACAAAGGGCACATCAGGCATGTTGCAATGAATCATGACATTGATGGGTGAACATGCAACTCAAAAGTGGCGTCTGATGAAAACTACAGACCCTCAACACATGAGATCATAGAGATGGGATGAAACGCACATTTACATCAACATTTACCCTGTCATGTGGGCTTGTGTTCAATATGATACATTTGCTTCTAAACGTTTTATGACAGACCGAATAATCAGACATTTTCCTATTTTTTTTTTTTTTTACTTTTGTAACTGCAAAATGTACCAACTGAATAACAGCCATTCTTAGCTTGTATATATTTTTAGTGAATTTGTAAAACAACTTAACTTAGGATAACACAGTTAGTTTGTTTTTAATTTCAATTAATTTTAATTAAATTCCTAAAGGTAGTAAGATAGTAGAAAGACGAAAACACGAAAGGAAAAAAGACGAAAACAAGAAAGATGAAAATAACGAAACAAAGAAACAAAAACACAAAAGACAAAAACAGACAAAAACAAACAAAAGACAGACAAAAACAGACAAAAACAAACAAAAGAAAGACAAAAACAAACAAAAGATGAAAACACAAAAGTGGAAACAAGAAAAAAACATGAAAGAAAGAAAATGAGACAAAAACACGAAGGACAAAAACAAATGAAAGAGACAAAAACAAAAAGAATGAAAGGCATCCAAAAACAAACTAAAGACAGACAAAAACAAGTGAAAGAAAGACAGACAAAAACAAGTGGAAAAGACAAACACAAACGGAAGACAGCTAAAAACAAAAGAAAGAAAGACGAAAACACGAAAGAAACAAAAAACAAACAAAAGACAGCCAAAAACAAATGAAAGACAGACAAAAACAAACCAAAGAAAGACAAAAACAAATGAAAAAGACAAAAACAAATGAAAAAGACAAATGAAAGAATAAAAGAAAGAAAAACGAAAACACAAAAGAAACAAAAACAAACAAAAGACAGCCAAAAACAAGCGAAAGAGATGAAAACACGAAAAACGAAAACACAAAAGAGACAAAAACAAACAAAAGACAGACAATAACAAACCAAAGACAAAAACAAACAAAAGAGACGAAAACACAAAAGAAAGGCAAAAACATGAAAGAAAAACGAAAACACAAAAATAAAAGAGACAAAAATGAAAGAGAGACAAAAACAAACAAATGAAAGACAGCCAAAAACAAACGGAAGACAGCCAAAAACAAACTAAAGAAAGACAGACAAAAACAAACGAAAGACAGACGGATGACAACACAAAAGACGAAAACACGAAAGAAAGACAAAAACATGAAAGAAAGACGAAAGATGAAAACAAAAGAAAGAGACAAAACACAAATGAGAAAAACAAACGAAAGAAAGAAAGACAGACAAACAAATGAAAGAAAGAAACAAAAACAAACGAAAGAAAGACAAAAACAAGGATGGATGGACGGACAGATGAGAAAAGTTGACTAGTCCCCATGAAATCAAGTTTGAAGTTTTTTTGGCTTTTAGTATTAATATGTTAGCCTTAAGGTTATCTATAAGCTAGTGTGCTCCAAAACAATGACAAAATTCACATTCACAATATAAGCATTTTAAACTTACAGTCACTAATTTTCGCCAACATGGATCAATGATTTTGATGACATCACCCTGCACTTCCACTTCTCATCAAACTTTCTTTCCAATCAAATGCCCTCAATCAAATCAATCTGCATTATTAAAAAAGAAGTCCATCCTATTCACTACATATTGTATCAGAATCAGCTCATATAAAATCCCATATCAGCACAGCTGTCACAGCCTGCCCCAGCCCGTCACAGAAGTCATGTGCAGGACTGTGCTGTAATCACAGCGTCGCTGCTGACAGATCCTTCAGAGCTCCAGTATCGATCCGAGCGTCTGTGCATTATCAGAGCTCCTCAAGGCTCCTCACGAGGTGTGAACGTCTCCTCACAGAACAGCTGCACTCATCATGTGTGTGACTGTGTGAGGCTCTAAAGGGCTGATGAAAGGAAAAGGCCATGCAGGAAAGAGGCTGTAAACAAGAGCACCTGATTGGCTGTTGGAAAAGCTCTCCAGCGAGCCACGCAAGAGCACTTGAGAGTGCAATTACTGCCAGAAAGGCTGTGCAGATTCAGAACGGCCCCAAAACCCCCAAACAACTATGAGCTATAAAACTGAAGGCTGCGTTTGCTATAGACAAGGGAATGATGGGGGTTAACAGAATTGTAACTGCAGCCAGCAGAAATTAATAATCACCATCGCTAATTATTCAAAGTCACCCTGGACCACAGAACCAGTCATAAGGGTCTTTTTTAAAATTGAGATTAATACATCATCTTAAAGCTGAATAAATAAGCTGTCCATTGATGTATGGCTTGTTAAGATATAAAATTTAAAGTTGTCCAAATGAAGTTCTTAGCAATGCATATTACTATTATTTTTTTTATATATTTGGAGCAGGAAATTTACAAAAAATCTTCACAGAAAATGATTTTTACTTAATACCCTAATGATTTTTGGCATAAAAGAAAAATCAATAATTTTGACCTAAACAATGTATTTTTGGCTATTGCTAGAAATATACTCGTGCTACTTAAAACATTTTGAAAACATGCTCAACTGCTTAAACTGTGCATTTCAGAGGAAAAATTAATTGCTCAAAAGTTTTACAGCTTATAAGTCTTACATTTTTTATGTTTTCAAATAATAAGGTAGAAAAAAGGGTAGAACAATGAAAAAAATAAAATGTTAAAATATTTTTTAAATAAAAAAAGAAAAGAAACATAAAACCCCTTAAAAGAGAAAGAAAGAGAAAAAGAGACAGAAAGAGAAAAAAATTAAAAAGATTAAAAAAGAAGAAAGAGAAAATAATTAAAATAAAAAAGGTATAAAAATGAAAAATAGAAAACAAATATAAAAAGAAATTAAAAGGTAGAAGTACATTTTTAAAGAAGGTAAAGAGATTTTTAAAAAAAAATCAAAAAGGTAGAAAGATGAAAACAAAGTAATATTAATTTTTTTTTAAATATATTTAATATTTAAAAAGAAATATAAAAAAATTCAAATGAAATCTTAAAAAGGAAGATAAAAAGGTAGAAAGATTTTTTAAAAAGTCAACTTTTTCAAATCAAAAAGTACAAAAAGTAAAAAAGGTAGAACGATGGAAAAGTAAAAAAGGGTGGTTGAAAAATAAAAAATCCAAAAGTTAGAAAGATAAAAAATAAATAAATAAAATAATAAAAATACAAATATAAAGAAAAAAAAATAAATAAAAAATAAATAAATAAAAAAATAAAAAAAATAAAATGAAACACTAAAGAAAATAAATAAAAAGGAAGATAAAAAGGTAGAAAGATTAAAAAAAGGTTTATAAAAAAAAAACAAAAAGGTACAGAGATAAAAAAGTTAAAACAAAATCTAAAAAACAAATTAAAAAAAAAAAAAAAGTCCAAAAGGTAGGATAAAAAAAGTAAAAGTAAAACAAAACAAAACAAAAAAATGGTAAAAATATTTACCAACTAAAACAAAGTCTAAAAAAATAAATAAAAGGGAGGATAAAAAACAAAAAAAATTGCAAAATCAAAAAGGACAGATGGACAAATAGATGAGCAACCACCTTGCAATCATCCAAAACACCACAGAAAAAAAAAAAATAGTAAAAAACAAAACAAAACAAACAAACAAAAACACTTAGAACATATTAGCAACGGCATAGCAAGACCCTAGCAACCTGCTGCAACCTCTTAGCATCAAATCATTACAATCAACTGACACTTTGTCTTAAATATTAGTAAAATAAACTGGAAGGACTGCATGAATCTAGTTTTAAATTTATAATGTGTGATTTCATGCTCCCAAAAGAAGTATCTATATGTTTTTCACGCAAGGCACATTTCTAACAGAAAACACATTCGCAGTCTGCTTGGAAAGCTGCACGCACACGGAAATTTATACCGTCTGCTCGGGTTTAGACAGAGCCGCTCAATCTTGAATCTATAACCCGTCTGGTATAAAGTTCATCAGGAGCTGACGGAGCCGAGCGGAGCTGTTTCTAATAAATACTGGGTGCTAAAACAGGCTGATCGATTCTCTTTGGCTCGAAGCAGGACAGTAATTGGTTTCCAGTCGCAAAATGATAAACACGCGCTGACCCGGTGTATCTCGTCTCATCCAATTGGGCTTTGAACAAGTAACGTACATAATTCAGCATGAATTTCTGTCAGAGAGTGTGTAAAATTTTGAAACAACTATTAATAATTGTGTTGATAAATTGCTACGGGGCCCCCTGAATAGACACAGCAGTGAACACAGTGTTTCACATGGGTTTGGAGATAAATATTCAATACTTAGTAAAAATGTCAAAGGAAAACATTTTTCCTCACTGCATATTTTACTTTGAGCATTAAAAACATTGCTCATTGCAGGAAAAACCCTGCTGTGTAAGCCTGCAAAATTTAAAAACTGTCAGAGACAGTATCTTTATGCCTTTAGTTTCGCATCTTCAGGTTCAGTTTTAAAGACTAGCGAACACTAAATGAACCAGGAATAAATGTCATAATTTTCTTTTTTGGTCCAAAAAATCTAAGTGAACTGAGCTACTAGTGTGTACATACCCTTAAATCAAAACCTTTTTTTTCCCCAAAAGTGTTGCCACAAGAGGTGAACAATATAAACTGCCCATCAAAAGTTTTTGAACAGTAAGATTTTTAATGTTTTTTTTTTTTTTAAAGATTTTACTTCTGCTTACCAAGCCTGCATTTATGATCCAAAATACAGAAAAAGCAGTAATATTGTGAAATATTTTTACTATTTAAAATAACTGCTTTCTATTTGTATATATATTAAAATGTAAATTATTCCTGTGATCAAAGCTACATTTTCAGCATAATTACTCCAGTCTTCAGTGTCACATGATCCTTCAGAAACCATTCTAATATGCTCATATGCTGTTCAAGAAACATTGATTATTATTATTATTATTATCATCATCATCAATATTTAAAACAGTTGTGTACATTTTTTTTTAGGATTATTTGATAAGATCCAAAGATCAGCATTTATCTAAAATAAAAAGATTTACATTAAAAAAAAGATTTCAATAAAAAGATTTAGATTAACATTATACACTATACCATTAAAAAGCTTAAAATTGGAAATTAATAAAATTATTTAGAAGAAATTAATACTTTAGCAAGGATGCTTTAAATTGATCAAAAGTGATGATAAAGACATTTATAATATTACAAAAGATTTCTATTTGAGATAAATGCTGTTCTTCTGAACTTTCTATTCATCAAAGAAACTTAAAAAAATCTACTCAGCTGTTTTCAACATAATAATAATAATAATAATAATAATAATAATAAATGTTTTTGAGCAGCAAAACAGAATATTAGAATGATTTCTGAAGAATCATGTGACTGGAGTAATGATGCTAAAAATTCAGCGTTGAAATCACAGGAATAAATTACATTTTAAAATATATTCAAATAGAAAGCAGTCATTTTAAATTGTAAAAATATTTCAAAAATATTTCAAATAAATGCAGGCTTGGTGAGCAGAAGAGACTTCTTTAAAAACATTAAAAATTTTACTGTTCAAAAACTTGATAGTGACAGTGACTGATAGTGTACATGCTCATATAACCTTAGTGGCATAAAAAAAATTGTTGATAATAAACTTAAATAACTTTAATAACATAACTTAATAAAGACAAGGTTAGTTTTATCACTTTATGATCATGCATGGAATGTATGTCTTTTCTTGTGCATTCAAAAAGGTGTTTTTAAGCATTTAAGTAATTCCACTTCCTAACATTCCAATTCACATTTCAATTCAAATTCCAGTGGAATGTGTCCAGTTCAATCTAATTTCCAACACTTTAATTTTTAAATTATAAATCTTTAAATCTTTTATTTTCATTGCCTTTCTGTAGCCTTGATCTTTCTTAAAGAGATGGGTGAAAATTATTGGTATGAACCATTTAATCAAAAAGGTTCTTCTGAAAATCAATCTTTAAAATGGTCAAAAAGCCAAAAATGATCAATATGGAATCTTTTAGCAACACTGCCCAGCCCTAAGACCACTCCAAAGGGTCTTTTTGAAAAATGACACACTCTAAAAATGCAACCACCACAATCTCTTGCATTATGCATGATGGGGAGACATCTGTTAATATTCTAAAACTTATGGTAAAAAGATCCTACCATGAAGCTACAATGTATAAGAGCAGAAAATATTTCCTTTTAGGCATATTTTATAAAGTTTAAGTTTGTAAAGGATTACCACAAGAAACTAAAAAACTGTGTCAGCATGTCAGCAGCCCTCTGACCATGAAGGTCTGTGGGCTACACAGGTGCATTTGCACAGCGACCAGTAACAGTTACTCCATAAAAGCTTCCATTAAACAGTGTTCAAGCATGCATAAATAATAGCACAAGCCGCGGTCACACGGTGCTGTAGTACAGCACGAGTGCGGTGACCGCCTTTGACTCTAGAGGAAGATTTGTTTGGCCTGAGGACTAATTCTGCTGATACAGCCTATTTAACATGGAAACAAAAATAGCTTGAGCTGAGAACACAGTTTGAGAATGTGTCCAAGGTCATGACTCAAAGAGAGAGAAAAAGAGAGAGGTGTGATCAGGCCACGTCGAGCTGCTCCAGACGTGACAGCTGCTGTGAGCGGGATTTTCTTGAGGATCAAATAAACTTTTTCCATCGATACGTGGCGGAGTGCAATGTGGTGCTGTTATGCACATTTCTAATGAAGAAGAGATAGAAAAATCAGCCCTGCAGCTGCCTGAAATGATGTACAAAACAACTCAACAACAAAACTACACTTCTAATCAATGAAATGCATATTTGACAGACACCCTGTTCATTTTTTTGTTGTTCACTGAAGTCCTGAATTCAAATGTAAGCAAACAGAATGCAGAATAGCAACTTCAATTCAAATGTAATGAAGCAGAATAAAAACGTTACATATTAATGCAACTTTTAACCATAAAAGTAAAGTTTGATAGAACGATAGATAGATAGAATGACAGATAGATCAATAGATATAGAACAAACGAGTGAATAGATATAGATGACAGAATGAGCAAATGAGCGAACAAATGTTAGATAGATGGATGGACAGACAGAGTGAACGAACAAACAACAGATAGACAGACAGAACAATAGACAAAATGACAGATAGATAGATAGATAGATAGATAGATAGATATTCAAAATGTATTTTGATATGTAAAAAGGTTTGATGGTTAGATAAACAGAATGATGACAGATAGAACAATAGATATAGACAGATAGATAGAACGATAGATAGATAGATGATAGATAAAATTATAGAACGATAAAGAAAACAACGATAGAGAGAATGACAGAACGATAGATAGAATGATAGAACGATAGACAGATAGACAGATAGAGACAAATAGATAGATAGATAGATAGATAGATAGATAAACAGAACAATAAACAGAACGATAAACAGATAGAACAATAGATAGCAGACAGATAGATAGATAGATAGATAGATAGAACGATAAACAGAACAATAGAATAGAATGATACAGAACGATAGATAGATAGATAACATGACAGAACGACAGACATATATAGATAGATAGATAGATAGATAGATAGATAGATAGACAACATGACAGAACGACATGCATATAGATAGACAGATAGATAGATACACAGAACGATAGACAGAACGATAAACAGAACGACAGAACAATAGAATGATTGATAGATAGACAGATAACATGACAGAACGACATACATATAGATAGACAGATAGATAGACAGAACGATAGAATGAATGATAGATAGATAGATAGATAACATGACAGAACGACACACACATAGATAGACAGAACGATAAACAGAACGACAGAACAATAGAATGATTGATAGATAGATAGATAGATAAACAGAACAATAAACAGAACAATAGACAGAACGATAGACAGAACGATAGACAGAACGATAGACAGAACGATAGACAGAACGATAGACAGAACGATAGACAGAACGACAGAACAATAGATAGATGATAGATAAATAGAACGATAGACAGAACGATAAACAGAATGACAGATAGAATGACAGAATGATAAATAGAATGATAGAACGATAGATAGATAGAACGACAAACAGAACGATAGAATAGAATGATACAGAACGATACATTAATAGATAGATAGATAGAGATAGATATAGATAGACAGAACGATAAACAGATAGAACGATAGAGAAAATTATAGAACGATAAACAGATAGAATGATAGAACGATAAACAGAACGACGAATAGAATAGAATGATAGATAGATAGATAGATAGAACGATAGATAGATAGATAGATAGATAGATAGATAGATAGATAGATAGATAGAACGATAGATAGAACAATAGACAGATAGATAGATAGATAGATAGATAGATAGATAGACAGATAGATAGACAGATAGATAGACAGATAGATAGATAGATAGATAGATAGATAGATAGACAGATAGATAGACAGATAGATAGAATGATAGATAGATAGATAGATGTCATTCCAATTCTGATTGAACTTCCTGTGTGTTGTGGCCAATTTAATTCAATTCAAATTCACACTCATTACCTGAAAAAAAGCAACTCTTTCATTCTGAATTCTGTCAGTTACATCAGCGTTCGACCCTCAATTGAGTGGAAACACTGGTCACTTCTGAGAGCTTCTCAGTTCCCACAAAACCACTCTTCTCCAGCGTTACAGATACACAACACAGCTTCCTCTCTTTTGTGCCTTTCTAATGACATTTCCGCTTCAGCTTTTACCTCCTTTGCTCCCACAAATTACCACCATCTCCAGCTTTCACAGGGTCTCGACAGCGGCGCAGAAACGCCTTCCCTTTCAAGTCCTTGCGCTTTAATTAAGAGCCATGTGACTAGCATGCGTCTGTGAGCTGACGGCGAGCGCGGCTATTCTCTCGGGCTGATTGAAATGCAGCGCACAGCGTCTAGACGCCGGGACCAGCTTCAGCATTGTTCAGAGCAGAATGGCCACAGAAAAAGCCTCATTTGTGAACATGCACACAGGGGGAGAGAAGGACGTTGCACGGGTTCTGATGCGGCCTCGTGGGTTATGGTGCGGTAATCCATCCAGCGAGGCTGTGAAAGTGACCTTCACTAAGTGCTTTAAAACATGATGCCTGTCTGCTCACACAGACATCAGCAAATCTTTTTGTTTATAAAGATTAATCCTTTACCATTAGGTCTTTTATCACATCTGGTAACCCATTATAAGACCTCGTTTCTCTGCTGGAGATTTAGGTCACAGAGACAGTTGCTTTAGAATAACGCTTACATTATGAAATTACACATCGTTGTTTATTAAAGCTTGTTATATATTCATAAGGCGTTTCAATGAAGCTGATATAAGTTTTATAAGGCAGAGGCAGTAGTTGAGCATGAGTTGTGATGCTTTTTCATCTAAAGCTGCCATCAGCAGTGCTGATGTTGATTTTACAATGGAATTGTCATCTCAGATATGTCACTAATATTTCTAGTTGGACACATTTAGATGAGTCAATGCTGTTGTCTGGTCAGGATGCACTAAAAACAAAGCAATGTTTATGAAAGCAACACAGTTTTGCATTTTTCGGTAGATTACCTAAAAAAAAAAAACAAGGCAAAATATATATATATATATATATATATATATATATATATATATATATATATATATATATTTTTATATTTTTTTTTTTTACTTTAAATGTTGCAAACTGAACTGAGATAAAAAAAAAAAAATAAAGTTTTATCTTAGCAGTTATTAAAAACTTTTATGTTGCAAATTGAGCCGGGACAAAATGAAATAAAATAAAGTAAATAAAACAAAATAAAATTTCCCCACTTGTAAGTCGCTTTGGATAAATGTAAATGCAAACGTAAATGTAAAAAAAGAAAAGAAAAGAAAAGAAAAAAAGAAACGTTTTATTTTAACAGTTATTAAAAACTTTTGTTGCAAATTGAGCTGGGACAAAATCAAATAAAATAAAGTAAATAAAACAAACTAAAATAAAATACAACTTTGTATTTTATTTTATTTTGTCCCAGCTCAATCTGCAACATAAGTTTTTAATAACTGTTCAAATAAAACTACATTTTATTTTATTTTACTTTATATTTTACATTTATTTTATTTGATTTTGTCCCAGCTCAATTTAACAAGTTTTTAATGCTTAAATAAATTTTTGTATTTTATTTTATCCCAGCTCAATTTGCAACATATATTTTTAATAACTGTTAAAATAAAATTTCATTTTATTTTATTTTATTTTGTTCCAGATCAATTTTCAATACTTTTTAATAACTGCTAAAATAAAACTTTTATTTTTTTATTTTATTTTATTTTATTATTTTATTTTGTTTTGTTTTGTTCCAGCTTAATCTGCACCACAAAAGTTTTAATAACTGTTCAAATAAAACTTATTTTGCAAACTAAGCTGGGATAAAAAAAACAAATAAAATAAAATAAAATAAAACAAAATAAAATAAGTTTTATTTTAACAGCTATTAAAAACCTTTATGTTGCAAATTGAGCTGGGACAAAATTAAATAATAAAATAAAATAAAATAAAATAAAAACATCAAATCAAATCAAATCAAATAAATTAATATAATAAATTTAAACATAATAGAGCAGGCTTCATTCTGAAATTATTTTTATTCTTCATCTGAATAGCCTTTTCTAACCAATCAGGTCTAAAATGAATTACAAACATCATAACGTATTCATTAAAAACAGTATAAAGCCACTGACTATATGGTATTTTAAACTGAAGTATAAAACATCATTTAGTTCATTGTGAATTATTAAAATAAATACAAATAAGTGGTCTAGAGACTGAGATTTGTACAAATGAAGCGACTGTTTCTCTATGGAGAACCTGGAATTTCAACTCCCGGACTGAATATCCAGCGCTCTATAAAACGCATGACACATCAAGATATATTAGCCTGTCATTGGTGCTGCTTATCCAATAAAACACAATTTATCAAACAGCTTCCATTTTGCTAACGTTCATCCTATGAGAACTGCAACATACGGATGCACAACTTTTCTTTTAACCTATATCTTCACATGGTCTGCGGTCTCAAGAGACTAAATGTACATGAAAAGCACATTGCAGCTTCCTCTCGCTCCACACTGACCATGCTCTACAAGCAACACTGTAATGAACATGTCAAGAAATGTGACAAAATGGGGACAAAGGAAGAGGAAATACAGATCTGGATGGGAGAACAAGCTTTTTGTTTCCTTTAATGTATGTGTGTGTGTGTGTGTGTGTGTGTGTGTGTGTGTGTGTGCGCGCAGAGGTGAACAGAGGACAGGTGGTGGACTAAGAGTGCTGTGTGTTGAGTAGAGGTGCGAGACAGGCCCGTATGCCTGCCAGACGGCTCAATTTTCCCATCCTGAGATCCCATTTGGGAATTTGACTGCACAAGGAACGTGTGTTTACTACAGGACTGAGAATCAGGTTCTGTCAAGACTGCAACTGATTCATGAAGGAAGCACTGTATTTTTTTTAATTCTGAAAATGCAAAATGTATTTTAGGGTTAGCTTGTAATAATTTTAATTAGTTTCATATAAAAACAAACAATCAGTGATTGACCAATCAGCACATAGCAAAAAATCATTTTCTTCCTCTATATTTTTGTCTTGCTTTCCAGTAAAATATTTAAACATTTTTGAATCAAGAAACAATATTGAATCAAAAATTTGTTTTCTGAGACATTTATCAAAATTACGTCAGATTTATTATATAATAATAATAATAATAATAAGTTTTAAAAAAAGTTTCTTTATGTAAAAATATTTGTACAGCAAAACAAGACAAAAAAAAAAAAAAATCAAAATTACGTGAGATTTATTATGCACAAATCAAGAAAGGATACCTGCCAAAAGGGATAAGAAAAATAAACTTAATATATATATTTTTTTTAATTCTTAAGAAAAAATTATATTTGTCATTTTGCTTCAAGTAAATGTTTCTTAATTTAAAAAAAAAAATTGTATTGGAAAACAAGGCAAAAATACAAAAGAAAAAAAAAAATCAAGGGAAAAACGAATTTATTTTTCTTCATTTATTTATTTATTTTTAGTTATTATATTCACTTTAATTCATTTATTTTATCTTATGTCATTCTGCATATCAAGAAAATGTAATTTACTTATTTACTTTATTTAAAAGTTTTTAGTTAATATGTATAGGACAAAATACTAAGCAAAATTCAAAAGGGAAACAAATTTATTTTTTCTTATTTTAATATTTTATATTTTAATCTTAACATATCTACTTTGTATTGTGTCATTTTGGCTCACAAGTACAAGTTTCTTAAACTGAAATATATTTGTATTGGAAAACAAAAAAAAATGTTTTGTTATTATATTTGTTTGATTAATTTTATATTTTAATTAATAAATTAATTAATATAATTAATATATTTTATCTTATCTTATTTTATCAAATTGTAATTTACTTCATTTAGAAGTTTTTAGTTCATTTGTATAGAAAGCGCGGCAAAATACCAAGTAAAATTCAAAGGGAAAACATTTTTTTTTCTTATTTTAATATTTTATATTTTAATCTTAATGTCTTGCATTTAAAAATGTTTCTTAATTGAAAAATATTCGTATTGGAAAACAAATATTATTATATTATTATTATATTAATTTTAATGCATCTATTTTTATCTTATCTTATTTTATCTAATTGTAATTTACTTAATTTAGTAGTTTTCAGTTAATTTGTATAAAAAAAGAGACAAAATACTTAGTATAATTCAAATGGAAATAGGATAATTTTCTTATTTTAATATTACATTTTAATCTTAATATTTTTACTTTGTCTTGTGTCATTTTGCCTCACAAGCAAATGCTTCCTAATTAAAAAATATCTGTAATGGAAAACAAGAAAAAAATACAAAAATAATAATAATAATAATAATAATAAAATAATAAAATAAAAATAAAATAAAATAAATAAAAAAATCAGGGGAAAACAAGTTTATTTTTTAGATTTCTTTTTTGTTATTATATTCATTTTAATTCATAAATTTTAACTTATTTTATCTAAATGTAATTTACTTCATTTATAAGCTTTAGTAAATTCGTATAGGAAAACGAGACAAAATACCAAGCAAAATTCAAAGGGAAAACAAATGTATTTTTCGTAATTTTTTATTGTAATATTTTAATCGTAATATATTTACTTTGTCTCACAAGTAAAAGTTTGATTTAAAAATGTATTTGCATTGGAAAGTAAAACAAAAATACTAAGCAAAAATCAAAGCAAAAACAAGTTTATTCTTTCCAGATTTCTTAATTTAAATGTTTTATTATTTTAATCTTTATTGATCTTAAATTATTTTCATTATATATATATATATATATATATATATATATATATATATATATATATATATATATATATATATATATATATATATATATATATATATTTTTTTTTTTTTTTTTTTTCCTTTTTATCTGGCCATTTTGACCAGTTGACCAGTTTTTGGTCAATAACGTGCTTGCTTAGATGATCAACCCACTAAACCAGACGACTGCTATTGGAAAATAAACATTTTGTGTCTTCACTTTCCTCATTTGCTGTTGCATTATGTGTATACTGCATTACATCAACCACCAGTCCTACTTTTTAGATCACGAACATCGGTTCACCACTAAAAATAACAATATCTCATGCATGTCCTTATTTAGATAGCAAGATAGCACATCTATTATATCTCAAACAGTTTAGAGAAGCGCCTCATCTTATGGAAAATTTCTTTGTGCCAAGAAACAGGTCTCAACGGGACGGTCATGCCATGTGCCTGTCCCACATCCGAAGAGAGGGTTCTCTCCGTCCCAGCAAGAGAAACCGTGGCACATTCTGCCTGCCTTCCAGCGAAATCATACAGAGACCCCAGGCATTTGAGTTGTCATGGTTACGTCGCCCAACCAGCGGGACTGAAGCATATGAGCCGACTAAGACATGCAAGCGCACATCCCCCCGAAACAAAAGCGCACAGACGCAGACCCGGTTCGGCTCACCTCTCTGCTGATCTCTCAGAGAGCGAGAGGTGTGAGGGAGAAGTGTCGGACAAAGCCGATTACTTTCACCCCTTCAAGCCGCCGCAGCGGTAAATCGAAGCGGAGGTGTGAGAGTGCAAACGCTCACTGCAGACGCAGCGCTAATCCATTAAAAAGCATGCTCACTTTAGAAAAGAGAACTTCCAACAGATCAAAAACCATGACAGAGCGTCAAATTACATGCTTGTAACTGCCAGAGATGCGCTAATAGAGAATTGTTTAGCTTGTATGGTATTCGTTTTTCAGTGTATATGCTAAACAAAACCATATGGCAACATTTTATGTAACATTTAACACAAAAAAAACTCAAAATTTGTATCTTTCAGTAAATGAATCATTTGACTGATTCAGTGATCATTGATTCATTCAAAAGAATCACTCGTAAAAGTCATTTTTTCATAAATCAGACTATTCAAGTCGTGCTGTACGTTTGTAGACAACAACTAAGGACAGGAAGAGGTCTCATATTTTTGTTATCCATGTGTTATTACATGCTAATCACATTCAAAAACCAAGTCTTAAGTCCCAACCTACAATAGCTAATATTTATTCACATCCATGGGCCGATAACCAGTATGACGGCCAATTTTATAAATCAAAACAATTTTGCATACTTTTCATTCTGAAAACAAGCAAAAATGCTGTTCCATAGTAAATGTAAAACTTTGTTTTTCAAGAGGAATCAGCCAATTCTTTTTAATGTACAGCATTTACAGATAACTGTTTAGTAGGCCTACTTCTGAAAGTAAGCATAAAAAAGCAACATTACCAAAAATAAAATTAAATAATAATCAAAATAATAATAATAATAAATAAATAAATAAATAAATAAATAAATAAATAATTTTTAAAAATGGCAAGGCAAAATTTTTCTTAAAAAAAAAAAAGAAAAAAAAAAGAAAACCTGAAATAAAATAATTTATATTCAACCATAAAAAAAATAAATGTTACCTGAAATCACCTTTTTTCAGCCAGTTGGCAAGACAAAATTTCTAATAGAAAAGAAACATGAGCTGAAATAAATAAAATAAAATAAAATAAAATAAAAAATACATTTTTTCAGTCAGTTGGCAAGACAAAATGTCTCATAAAACAAAGAAACATTACATAAAATAAAACAAAAAATAAAATAAAAATAATAAAATAAAATAAAATAAAACCTTTATTTTCAGCCAGTTGGCAAGGAAAAATTCCTCATAAAAATTAAATGTAGCCTGAAATAAAAATGAAACAAAAAATAATAATAATAATAATAATAATAATAAAATAAAATAAAGTAAAAAATAAAATAAAATAAAATAAAATAAAATAAAATAAAATAAAATAAAATAAAACATTTATTTTCAGCAAGTTGGCAAGGCAAAATTCCTCATAAAAAATAAATGTAATATGAAATAAAAACAAATAAAAATAAAATAAATAAGTAAAATAAAACAATATTCAGCCAATGGTCAAATTTTCATTTTCATTAAGTTTAACAAAACAACAACCTTAAACTGAAATAAAAAATTAATCAAACCAAAACTAAAACCAATAAAAGTGACAAAAACTCCCAAGAAAATGACTAAAACTTCGACTTAAATTAAAACAAAAATAAAAAAAATATATAAAAATAAACACTAATTCTAAATATTTATAATAATATTGTCCATTACAAAAGCTGTTCTTATCAAAGGGTACTGCCATCAAAAACAGATAACAACAAAAAATACTGGGCTTTTGGTGCATGTTTGTTCAGAAACAAGTACTGCTCTGAGAGTAAATCTTTATATACAACAGGCTCAAGCTGTTGCTCTGAAACCAAGGCAGACATTATTATTCCATGAAGAATGGGGTTCAGACCCGGAATGAGCTTTACATCTCTCAAACGGCCATCTGAAAAGACACACACAGCTGTCAGCTGTGAGGAACCGAGGGGCCGTGGGCCCCATTCACAGATTAGCTTCTGCTGGACATCTCCTGTCTGAAAGCGCTCGCCGCTCTCCAGAGGAGCCGCAAACTACGGGCCGATCGTTTTCTCTGAAAGACGCCGGTACAGTAGAGATGACAGAGCGCTCTATTGTTTTGGAAGTGGCAGCGGGGATTTGTCCAATCGGAGGGTTTTGTATGACAGGACACTTCCCTGGGGCCCCGGCTCTTGGAGACAAAGGAAAATATTTACATGTGAATTCAGCGGAAAAGTACATTATGGTTGTCTTCTCCATCACACGTGCGTTTGGCTTCGGAATATCAACTGGAAAATGAACACTGACTGAAATCCCACTGAACAAAATGAGCCTCGGATGTGGAAGAAAAGGTGAATATTGCACATTTAGCACCTGTAGCGGTTCCTAAAAGAAGGGGGAAGAGATTTGACACCTGGAATATAAAGAAAATGGCAACAAACTTGGATGCTGAATGCTTTGGGTTCCTACATCTAAAAAAAAGCTACATTAAAATATGAAAAAGCTAACTTAAAGAAATGACTTAAAATTGCAAAAATTGTTACAACTAAAAATTGCAACCAGTGCTTTTTGAGTAGTTCATAAAAAAATTTTTACAATTTATCATAATACAATTTTTAATGTTTAATATTATTTAACATTCATTGAATTCACTGAATTTTCACCAAAAACCTACACTGATGTTATAACAGTACTAAATTAAAAAATAAATAAATAAATAAAAAAAAAAAAAAAAAAAATTAATATTATAATAATTTCATTTCTTTTCAGCCAGTTGGCAAGGCAACATTTCTCATGAAAGGCAAAGTGGTAAGGCAAAATGTCTCATAAAAAAAGAAACATTACCTGAAATGAAAAATAAAATAAAATAGTTAAAATTGTTACCAGTGTTTTTTGAGTATTTAAAAAAAATACAATTTATCATAATACAATTTTTGATATTTAATATTATTTAACATTCACTGAATTTCCACCAAAAACCTACATTGATATATATTATCACAGTACTAAATCGCATTATCGCAGTTCTCACATATATATATATACACATATGTGTGTGTGTGTGTGTGTGTGTGTGTGAAACATGGAACACAGAGATACATTTATTTTTATATAAAAACATCAAACAAATAAAAATGAATGCATTAATGCAGTATAATAAATAAAATAAAATAAAATAAAATATTTTCAGCCAGTTGGCGAGGCAAAATTTCTCATAAAAAAAAAAGAAATGTTACCTGAAAAAATAAATAAAATAAAATAAAATAAAATAAAATAAAATAAAATAAAATAAAATAAAATAAAATAAAATAAAATAAAATGCTTAACACTGCATTGATTCAGGTTATATATTTTAAAAATTCATGCATCCCCTGAGAATCGATCCCATAACCTTTGTGTTGGTAGCGTAATGCCCTACACTTTCAGCTTCATATATTTCATGTTTTCCGAAACATAAAATAAATCAAGCATTAATGTACAAACAAACAACAATAAACAAGAAGGCCATGAATTGGCAAGACCCTGATACAAACAATCACTATTATAATCACTATAATTCACTACAATTCAGCTTAGTAGTTCAATCAGGTTACACAAGCATTATGCAAACTCTCTCAAGTCTCTGAAGAAAGCTGTTTTGGTGTGATTTTAAGAGCGCTGAAGTGCTCAGAGCTGTAAGTGGATGGATTTGTCAGTAGATTAACTCTTGACTCTTAGTTAAAGCTGTGCTGGACATCCACTGCGTCCGACCGCCGGCTATAATGGCCGTCTGCCAGCGGAAACCAGAGTCACTACAGACAGCAGATAACTAGCAGCTTTCACCCGAGCGGAAAGGATGCGATAGTCCTCAAAATAACAACATATTATTATGATCTTCCACTCTGCTGCAATGACCACCGTGACTTACAAATGACAAAACTGTCAAGATCAGCTTAGTTTAGGTGTAAAACAAAACATCTATCCTGATTCAATCTCAAGTATTAAACTATTATTATTTTTATGAGCAATTAAACTATTACATTTACGCAAATACCCACTGATTAATTGTGCACAATAAGAGCAGGAACATCAATTTAAAAATGTAAAAAATTTTGATTTCACATTATCTTTAAACATGTTTGTTGTGTAGCACAACGCTGTGGACGTTTAAGGGTCGTTAAACAGCCGCTCTTGTGTTGAAGAGCTCTTCTGAGCAGCCGGCAGTAACATCACGACACAGCTGTGTTTGTTCGGCTAAAGTGTGCATTAAAGAGGATCTCCATCCCGTCTGTCTGCTCTCAGAAACCGAAAACAGATGCTGAACGTGGAGCCAAACGCCCCTGCCTCTGAACAATTAACCACCAAATGGGTGTGTACAACATCCATACATTATAGCTGATGTAGTGTATGTTGAAGAGTGACTCAAACTCAACAAAACAAACACGCCAATGATTTAGAGAGCAAACAAATAGATGAAAGATTCAATCATTATTGTGCAAAGTGACATTAGAGTAACATCAGCGTTTGGAAAGAATCAATTCAATTCAAACTCGGACTGGCCAGTAATATACAAATGGCATAATGTTTAAACTTCATTCATATATTGGCTATTTTGCAATTTACAATTTGGTCATTAAAAAAATAAATAAATAAATAAATAATAATAAATATTATTTATTATTATTAAAATATTAATAAATAATATATATATATATATATATATATATATATATATATATATATATATATATATATATATATATATATATATAAAATTTATTAGTTTATCCAAAAAGAATAAGCACAATTATTTAATATATAAAAATGTTTTCATTGAATTTTCATTTAAAAACTATTATGATATATACCCATTAACTTTAGTTTAAAAAAACACAGGCAGTATTAATTGTTTTAATCTTTTATTTATTTTTTTTTTTTTAGGGATAACTGATACATTTTTAACCAAAAAAATAAAATAAATAAATATAAATATATATCTCTTCATAGTTATTTAATATGCAAAATGTTTTTGCTGAATGTTCAGCAAAAAACTATATTAATCTACACTTTAAAAGTAGTTTAATTAAAAAAAAAAGAAAGAAAAGGATTAACACTAGTCTTAATGTAAAAAAGTTTTATTATTATAAACTTTATATACTACTTTATATACTTATTATAAACTATGTAATTAAATACTTTAAACATTTTTAATATTACAAAGTTTTATTATATACTTTATATAGTACTAAAAAAGTAGTTTAATTAAAAAATAGAATTAATATAAAAAGACTATTATATACTTTATATAGTACTTTATATACTTATTACAAACTATATTATTTAATATAATTATATTAATTTAAAAAAGTAGTTTAATTAAACAAAAAAAAGAATTAACATTTTTAATATTTTTTAAAAAAAGTTTACAAAATATTAAATATTAATATTTATTGTAATATTTAATATTTAAAAAGTTTATTTTTAATAATTAAATTACAGTGGGGGAAAATAATAATAATAATAAAAACATGGTTAATTAATATATAAGAATGTTCTCACTGAAATGCAGGCAAAAACTATATTCTTATTATTATATATCATTGATGTAATACTACATAACTCATATGGTGACATAAGATTTTGGTCCTGAGGGACATTATGAACAAGCTTTGTATTATGACACACTGAACTGTCATATTTCGATCAAACGCATTTGCTCCAGCTCGTGCTGTTAGGTCATTTACAACAATCCTTTATTATATTAATTGTTTCACTAACGCATTAAAACCGTATCACTGTACGTGCCTGTTCAAAGCATCCATGCATAAAGACAGAGGCTGACGGCAACACAAATTGATTGTGCGGTGGAGCAGACAATAAAAAGGACAGCCATCATCAAAAGGCACATCCCAATTTCCCAGAATGCCATCGGACCGGTTACATCTGTCAAAGACGGTCCATCAACATCGATTTGATGTGGAGTATGTCCTACAAACCTAGTCTACAGGGTTTACTCCACTCCAGTGATGTTGTGAAGACTCTACACGTGCTTTCTATTTTGACTCATAATTGCAGTACTTGAATACTGACGTAACCCGAGGTATTTCCAAAGCAGACCGTTGCAAAAAACAGTTTATTTGCAGCAAACATGCAGTTGATATGTAGGAAAACATCAACAGACTAAACGATTAGGATGTGCTCACAATGACAATGCTAAAAGCAAGACGACGGCACCCATATTTGAGACAATATGAACATCAGAAACCACTGTACAGCTGAGCAGATTATATAAAACTATATAGAAACTATTAAAAAAAAATTAAAATAAATAATAATAATAATAATATTATATAAAAAAAAAAAAAACAAAACAACAACAACAACAACATATATATATATATATATATATATAAATAAATAAAAATAAACAAAAATAAAATAAAATATATAAAATATATATATTCAAATTAAATATATATATATATATATATATATATATATATATATATACTCTTGTGCATTTGCATCTGAAAATATTAACTTTGCAAATAAAATGTGCTTACAGTCCAAGAAGAGTAGATCATATTTGCAGAAGCATGCATGTAATAGCATGAGCATCACAAAACAAATGTCACTTTGAACACTGACAATATTGTTGAGACCTCACTACCACATGACAAAAGTTGACTAGCCTCTGCTTCGCACCATTTTAAGACTTAAGAAAGACGGCACTATAATGACCAGACGTCTAAGCGTGTTTCAAGCACTGCTTTTGTTGCGAGGCCATAAGTTCATGTGAAATAACGCTCATATTGGGTGATAATCCTTCAAAATCCAGTAATCTTAAAGCGCTCGGGTCGCAGCTGTGAGGTCGGTTCACCCCTCACCCTCTGGTCACCCGGAGATCACAGTGCACTTCCATTCAGAGAGCCAATTCAAAAAGAAAATTCATTTGTCTAAACTCAGAATTGCCAAAATGCAGTACTACGGGTGAAGGGTTTGTTAAAAAAGAAACTTGAATGCCAAATCCACTCAAAAGAGCTCTGAAGTCCCTCCACACAGTGTTTCTGTCAGACTTATTCAGAAGGCACATCACTGATGCCCTCTTCGCTGCCAGCCTGCTCTCTGTTCCTGTTTGAAACTGACAGGAGAACAGATTCACTCTGATTTAAAAACAGCAAACAAAAAGTAGGAGTCCAAAACATGATGTAGTTTGTCCTGAAAGGACCGGCCATTCAAGGGAACTTCTAAAATGACTCTGCTCCCGCTGCCAGACGGAAACCTGAGAGAAATGTTCGAAATCACAAAAACCTTTTGCTCAGATCTAATAAAAGGTCAGCGGTGACTCATGAAATGCTTTCCAGAATGCTGCACTTTACAGTTTGTGCCTGAATCTTTTATGAACATTATCCAGTGGAGAATCAGTGCACTTCTGTTCTCGCCGTCCTCAGAAAACGCTGTATGGAAGTCAAGCTCTTCATTAGACTTCATCTCAATATGAAATTTCTGCCATCGTTTACTAAACCGGTGTTGTTTGAAAGCCTTGGAAATGTTGGTGGAACACAAAATGAGCCATGCAAGTACATTTTTTCATACTATCAAAGTAACTGCCTGTCAAGCTTCAAAATGCTACTTTCTATGAAGAGCTAAATGTAAACCATATTCAACGAAAATTGACAAAATAAAGAGCAGATGATGACTGATGTGGAATTTCCATTATTTCCCCCCTGAAATATCCATTAGAAACAGAGCTAAACAATCAGTAAATACACAAGCCCTGAATCTGAAGTCAATTTACTATAAAATAAATAAATAAATAGTTTCAATGTAAAAAAGAAAAGTGACAGCTTGGACATTTGAGTTGAAGTATCATGTTTAATCCATGAAAGTTATTCTAACACTAAATTTTAAGTTGTGAAAACTAATTGCAATTAATGACATCTTTTTTTTGGTACAGTGAAATCTGATTTAGTTTATTTAAAAAAAGGATACATTAACTACCTTAATGTGAATAATTTATCAGTCTAATGTCCATATGAATGAATGAATGAATGAACAAACAAACAAATAAAAGTTTATTGGTTTACAACTGTTTATTCTAACACTAAAATTATATAATTTAAGAAAATACCCTAACTTGTGCAAAAATATTATCAGCGTAATGTTCTAAAAATAAATAAATAATATAAATAAATAATATAGTTCATTGTTTAACAGCATCCTTTATAACTTAGTGTAATGTTTGTATGAATAAATAAATTAATTAATTAAATAATTAATAATTAATTAATTAAGTTTATTGTTTTACAACTCCTTATTCTAACAGTAAATTTTGAGTTGTGGCAATTGCATCAATATATTTTTTTAACAGTGAAATCAAACCTGACTTTGTTTACAAAAATATCGCGTTTAATCCATGAAAGTTATTCTAACACTAAATTTCAAGTTGTGATAACTAATTGCAACTACCTTTTTTTGGTAGTGCTGTCAAACGATTAATTGTGATTAATCACATCCAAAATAAATGTTTTTGTTTACATTATAAATGTGTGTGTACTGTGTATATTTATTATGAATATATATAAATACACACACATACAGTATATATTTTGAAAATATTTACATGTATTTACATGTATATGTTTATATGCACACAGTTTATATTATATCTAAATATATTTAATATATGAAAATAACATTTTTCTTAAATCTACGCATACATGTGTATTTATATAAATATACACACATATATTATGTAAACAATTTTTTATTTTGGATGCGATTAATTGCAATTAATCATTTGACAGCACTATAGTGAAATCTAATTTAGTTTACTTTAATAAAATACCTTGACTATCTTAATGTCAATAATTTATCAGCGCAATAATCATATAAATGAATAAATGAATGAAAAAAAAATCTAAGTTTATTGTTTTACAACTCCTTATTCTAACACTTAATTTTACGTTGTGCCAATTGCAACAATATTTTTGTTAAACAGTGAAATCAAAACTGACTTGGTTTACTACAATAAAACAGCTGAACTAATGCTAAAATATCAGTGTACTGTTCTGAAAATAAATTAACAATATTGTTTATTGTTTTATAACATCTTAAATAACTTATCCTGACCTACATTTAAAAACAAAAGCTTAACAGGATAAAATGAAGTCCTGCTCTATTTTTTCCTCACTCAATATCCTGTTTGAAAACAAGTCTTGTTGCATGCATATAATGAGTTGTGAATGCTGTTTTTGACCTTAAACTAATTTGTTTGGCAGTAAAAACAAATTTAAACATGCAAAACTCTCACCAAATGTTTTACGGCAGGAAAATTGATGCCTTAAACTGGTTTTAAGCCCAATGCAAGGCGTTTCCTAACACAACTTGCATATGATGAAGTGAAAGGATTTAGCAACACCCCGACATGCCGACGGGCCACATGGGTCCGAAAAAAACAAGATCTGAAAAGCTAAAACAACAAAGCTCCCAAATACATCTTAACCGGATTAGAGACTTTGTCAGGAAATACAGTTTCAACAACAGTTCATCAGGCAAAACAGCTCATCTCAACAAGGCAGGCAATTCGGGGAAACATTTACATCTGAATAGTGATGAAAGAGTTATGCACTTAAGTTCAATACTAAAGGTTAAAGGTTAGTTCAACCTGAGCAAAGCACAGTTATATAATGGCATAAAACAGAGTGCCGTGTAGAAAAAAATCGGGACGTTGCTTCCTAATGTAAAGAGACGGCCTTCTTCTGAGTCACTAATGAAGACAGATAGAATATGCAATTGATGCCTTGATCTCTCAGCCACATGCCACAAGGACCTGCTCACCCTGACCAGACACGATTCATCTTTTGTGACACACGCTTCACTTACACAAGCTTTTTTGGAAAGACACCAATTTGGGAATGAGCTTTTCAGAGCATATGCCAGCACAGGAACCCTCATCCATTCATAATGCAGGTCAGACAGAATACGGGCTGCACTTACTGTCAAGTGCCTACTGCCAAGACTTATCCAAACAGACTAAATGGTGGCTGGATGTCTCCGTTCTGCAAACGATACAAAACTAGAGAAATCAGTAGATTTCCATTGGAAGAGATGATTTGCCAAGACTTAATTTTTGAGGAACAGTTCACTCAAAAAGATGATTCTTGCATTATGTGCTCACATTATATACCAATAGTGACCATTCAAAAATGGGAAAGTTTTTTTCTCCAAAGTATGCAAGCCTGTAACTCCAGAAGAACTCCTTTTGACCTTTTTAAAGTTCACCTTCAGAACAAAAAAAAAAAACTACAGATAATTTACTCACCCCCTTGTCATCCAAGATGTTCATGTCTTTCTTCAGGCGTAAAGAAATTGTTTTTTGAGGAAACCATTTCAGCATTTTTCTCTATATAGTGGACTTCTATGGTGCCCTGAGTAGGAACTTCCAGTTTAAATTCGGCTTCAAATGATCCCAAATGCGGTTGAAAACGATCCCAGCTGAGGAAGAAGTAGGGCTGGACGATATGGGCAAAAAAAATATCCCAATAATTTTTTTCATATCAGTCGATATCGATAATTATCACGATAAATGTCAAATCTTTATTTCTTTCCCGTTTAAAGTCAGATTTTTGTTTCAAAGTGGAAGTTGTAGAAGCCAGACCATTAATTTTCCTTAACAAAATAAATATCTGTTACTACAGTAAATCCATGGTAAATGATGACGATGTGTAGATTGAAAAGCCTTCTGACTGTCTCGTTGCACACAGTTTTAAACTAGTTTGAATCACAGAGTCATTTGTGTTCATCGCTGAATTTAAGTGTTTCACACTGGATCTCACAGCGCTGTTTAGTGCTGGCGTGACGAAGCCGTTCACATATCGCGTCTTTTGCGCGTTCAAGTTCGTTATTTCAAATGTTGGCGCGCGGCAGCTGCGCTCATGCGGTGCAAAGCGCTCAGTTTTTCCAGACGCGTCCATGCCGCATCAAGATAATAAATGGGTCTTCTGTAGTGAACTCGCACAGGCCGGCAGTTTGAACTTTGGCCCCAGCGGATAAACGGTCCGTGTGGTGCAATTCAAATGAGTCGCGCTGTTGCGCTCCGCTTTTGGCACATAAAAGTTATATCGAACATTTATCGAACTCCTCATATCGTTTTATCGAGGAAAATTATATCGAGAAAATTATCGTTATCGAATTATCGCCCAGCCCTAGGAAGAAGGGTCTTATCTAGCGAAACGATTGGTTATTTTAATAAAAATAATACAATTTATATACTTTTTAATGGCAAAACACTCTTACTGTGCCTGAACTCTGTATTTTTCCGGTTCATGACAGTTAGGATATGTCAAAAAACTCTCATCTCATGTTCTCCCTCAACTTCAAAAATCGTCCTAGATCACTGTTTTACCTTTTTCGTTAATGGTGTTTGATTTTCTTTGCATGTTCACTTTGCATAGACTGGGTCGGTACTTCTGCAGCGATGTAGGATGATTTTGAAATCATTTTTCACAAGTTGAGGGAGAAAATACGATTGGAGTTTTTCGACATACCCTAACTGTCTTGAGCCAGAACACACAGAGTTCAGGCAGAGCAAGACAAGACGAGCATTTGAGATTAAAAAGTATTTAAATTATATAAATGAAAATAACCAATCATTTCACTAGATAAGACCCTTCTTCCTCGGTTGGGATAATTTACAACCGCATTTGGGATCGTTTGAAGCCGCATTTAAGCTGCGTTTTGGAAGTTCAAACTTGGGGCACCATATCAGTCCATTATATGGAGAAAAATCCTGAAATGTTTTCCTCAAAAAACATAATATCTTTACGACTGAAGAAAGAAAGACATGAACATCTTGGATGACAAGAAGTTTCAACTCAAATTTTGAGTGGAAGCGGAAACACGCTGTTTTTGCGCATGTCTCTTTAAATGCAAACGAGCTGCTGTTCCCCGCCCCCTTTTTCCAGAATTGGGCTGTGACTTTACAGCTTGCAACTCTATACTCTGCCAAAAAACATCTGTTTGGTTTTGATTATCATGTCTATCGTGCTGAAATCATGCATTTTAAAGCCATATCAGTTTCAACTTTAAGTGACAGCAGTGTAATAGTACCTATACTGCCATCTATGCTGTTAATATGACCCAAACAATAAAATAAAAGCAGAAAACCACTCACTGCTCTGAACTAAATAACATCTATAGCAATAATAATAAGTTTCTTGTTTGAACACTGCTTTTAAATGTTCTAGCATGAAGATAAGCATGACGGATTGTGTGTGGGTCACTCAGGGTGATGTTTTGGCTAATAAGGCAGTGTCTGTAAACAGTCGTGGGTGAGGCTTGTAGTATGATGTCACATTTTACAGATTCTGTGATCGGCTTGCATTGAGACGCTGCTTATGATTTATGGGGATTAAAAAAAGAAGCGTGAGGAGTTATCATCATTATAGGGTGGTTGTGCGCACGCACTGCCAACACACATTTATGTTCAAACAAGATGTAAAAGTGAATTTTGCATAATAGGTGCCTATTTTGCAGAGAACATAACAGCGGTTTGCAAAACTAGGGCAAGTAAATCACTTTGGGGTCAACTACTCCTTTAAACCCTAAATTTTGTGTTAACTACTGCTCTTCAGTTCAAATTCCTCTCAGTCCACAGATACGCTTTAGAATAGGCCTGGAAAACCACAAATACATGTTTAAATCAAGCTCGCCCAAGCGCACTACGTTGCTAGTTGCAGCACAAACGCGTCTCAATTTGCAAGACAATTTAAGAGGCAGTAGTGCGCATACCGTGAAACCAAGGAAGCAAGTGAAAACATTTTAAAAGTGGGCCACTCTTTACAAATGCAAATGACAGTAATGATAATGAGGACTTTGGCATGGCATGAGACATTAAATGGCTCTCTAAGCTCAAAGCGCAATGAAGCCATCTGTCACCGGAGACTCGTCGCTGATAAATGTGCTGATAAGACGGCATAATGGAAACACGACTCGGACAAGAACAAAAGCGGCGGTGGAGTCCAGTGACAGCTCACCACAGAGGCATGACAAGCGCTCACAGAGGCGCACTGCTACAGGTGGATACGCCGCTGAACGGTGCGGCGCTTAATGACTTCCTGTCTGCTCGTGAAGACTGTTTATTATATACGCTGATATGACAAGGAAAAAAAATATGCATTACAATAAAAGACTGAGGGGGACTCAATTTATTTTCAAATGTGTAACCTCTATATTGATCTATAAATGTCATTTAGATTTAAAATGTGGAACTCTAAGGCAGAAATACTGCAAAAAAATTCTTAATCAGTATTTTTGTATTATATACACATAATGATATTAGGAAGAAAAAATATGCTTTAAAAAGATGGAGAGGGACTCAGTTAACCTTTATTGTTACCTTCATATTGAACTATAAATGTGACTTATATTCTGCAAAAACAAAAAAACTGATATAAACTGATATAAAGAGGAAAAATATGCATTGCAAAAAAAATAAATAAATAAAAAATTGGAGAGGGAAGCCATTGATATATTATAAATGTATGTATTTAACTATAAAAAGTTATTTATAATGTGGAACTCTATATAAAAAAACAGTTGTGTACAATAAAAAGACTTGCTAATAAGGTAAAAAATAATAACTGAAGATACATTTTAATATGCAATTTTATTGACTTGTTGTAACAATGTTCAAGATATATTTACTTGAAAACAAGTAAAAATATATGTGAATGTCTGAAATGATCAAACATTATATGAACAAGTTTAATTTTTGTTTTATAATTTTATTGGGTTTTTTTAAGCTTAAACATTTCTAATTCGTAGTAGAATTATCTTTAAAATAAGACATAAATATTTGCTAATAATGTAAAAATAAATTACTGAAGATCTAATTTAATATATATATATATATATATATATATATATATATTGTTTTAATGATATTGAGACATACATTTTTATATTCTTTTATTAACACGACAGTTGTGTGAAATAAAAAGAAATCTTAAATTAAGTTTAATTTTCTCACCATTAATTAGTTTTTTTTTTTTAAATTATTATTGTTGTAAGCATCAACATCAATAAATTGGGTTAGAATTACTTGTAAACTAAGTGGAAAAAAAATATATAAAAAATAATAAATAATAATTGAAGATACATTTTAATATGCAATTTTAATGACGTGTTTTAATGATGTTCAGATATTTTTACTGAAAAGCAATAAAAACATATGTAAATGTCTGAAATGATCAAACATTATATGCACAAGTTTATTTTTTTAATTTTTAAAAAAATTGTTTTAAGCATAAACCACTCAATTATGGTAGAATTATTTTAAAAAGTAAATTGAAGATATATTTTTAATATGTAATTTACTTCTCAATTAAACACATTGTTTTAATGACATTCAAATATATATTTTTATTGGAAAACAAGACAAATATATACTGTCAATTATATGTGCTGCAACAAAACCATTAGTTTGCACTGCATATGGCTTAAACAGCCATTGCACAATAAAATAATTTGAATGAATCACTAAAAACTAAACCATTATATAAAGAGTTGTGCAGGCCTAATCACTTCTCAAGGTCCAAAACAACATTTTCATACTTCCAAATCTGAATCTGATCATGCAAAAAAAGACAAAGGCAAACATGCATTGCATTAGCCTCCCTATTATTTAAAACCTCTCGAGCTTTGAATGATGCTCAGTGGAGATAACAGTACAGTAAATCACTCTATTAATAGCGTTCAGTGTAGTTAATGGATTACAGTTCTTGTTCACTGGGTTATCGATTAGAACCAAGACTCGCCTGCTCTCAAAGCCCCAGAGAGCACTAATGAATAACGACTTCAATTAAGGTTGTCTAATACTTCAACGTCTCCGGCTGGATAAAATTATCTGACTAGGAAACCATCAGGCATGCCACAACATGAAGCAATGGTTTAAAAAAAAACGTAGATTACAAACATGCAGCTTTTCACTTCACAAGACTGGAGTCGTGTGGATTATCTAATTTTTTTTTTTTTCAGCTGTTTGAACTCTTATTATGACGGCACCCATTCACTAAAAATGATCCACTGGAGAGCAAATGATGCTATATTTTCCAAATCTAAAGAAATGAACTAATCCACATCTTGAATGTTCTGAGTGTGATTGGCCATTGAAAGAAAACCCCACACTGGTCGACCACCAGTGCACAAGCAAATATAATAATAGATGACATTTACAAGCGACATTTTGCAGACACAACCTTTCTTGGATGTTTATTACTCCAAAAATGAGACTAAACACACACACACCAGGCGGGTAAATTTCAAGCCAGCGGGTAACCTTTGAAAGCAGGAATAAAATGTCAATATCTCTGCGAGAAACATTTTCAGGTGATGTGACAGGAGCAATAATGACGTAAAGGTTAGTACTCACTTTATACGAGTAGGGCATTTTGCTCAGGTCAATTCCATCTTTCACCAGCTTATCCCTTATCATTATCTTCAGCTTGAGTTTAGGATACACCACCGGCTCCTTGTGATTCTCCAGTGTTTTGAAGTCACTGGAAAGTCCAATCCTGGGCCTGTCCCAAGTAGAATTGACCCAGGACTTGGTGCATTTCTGTCTGCAGTCAGTAATTTGAGGGCATGTGCCATGTGGAAGGGGTTCAAGGGTGAAATACAGTCCCGGAGCCACCTTCCTGTCTTCATCCCGGAGTCTCTCCACGGCCCGGAGAACCTTTTCCCGGTGATGTGGAGTGAAGACACCGATGGCATCCAGGTCAGGGTTTCCTATCTGTTTGCACACCTCCAGGTCATCATACCCATTATCAACAAATGACTCCACATACTGACACAGCTGGAGGGTTTTCAGCCACTCGTAGACAATAGATGGTCCGTTGTTCATCATTCCCAAATCACTGGACATTCCCAAAGTCTAGTCTTCCCATCTTCAGTGCTAGAAATATCAACACTGGCAGTCCATCAATAGTAAACAAGACTTTCCAGTGGTGAATTCACTAATAATAAAAGGCAAAAACGAGTGTTACATGACTAAACAAATGAAATCTCAAATAAAATTTGGTTTTAGTGCACGGAATTTATGTAAACAAAGTTGAAAGTGCATTATATTTACCTCAGTACCTTGCTAACCTGCGGTGTCATGTGGAATATGAAATGATACAAGGTTAAAAATATTAAAATCCCTTCGTAAAAGTGTATCTTTCGTCACATATCCAGTCTCACAGCTCGCAAGTTCATGACCAACGCTCGTTTCCTCTCAGCAGATCCACTTTAGTCCTCACAGCATCGGATTGTCACTGGACCAGACGCCGTTTGTATCCAGTGTCAGTGAGGCGCTTTCTTCCGCATGTCGGTTTATTTTCCATTGATCCGATCCTTAAATAAACAGGGGGAAATGAAAACAAAGAAGATGCAGCTTCTGCTGTGCTGCGAACCAGACAGACTGAGCGAGCCTAAGTAATTCAGCGGAGCGCCAGACGCCAAATTGAAGTTTCCCTCCCCTTCATTCTAATGCGCGTTTCGTCGCTGCGGTTTGATTTTGGAGCCCCCTGCAGGCCGTAGGTGGAGCTGCAGCGCTATTCGACTGCAGGCACACAGGTGAAAGTTTAATAAGTGTTTTTTAAGGCCCCAATAGTATGTTCCTGCACAGCCGGAGGCTGCATTTTCAGGACCGCATTTCTAGGACCCTATTTTTTGTGATATCGCCATCTAGACGAGATCTCATTTAAGCATAAAACAAAAACTATTTATTTTTAATCTTTCCATTTTATTTTTAATGAAAGAGCTGGTGTGAACTTGTGTTTGAGGCGTGTCAGCAATCTCCATTTAGCCTATTTAGCTGTGCAGAACAGATCATTATTCTGCTGAATGTTATAAACTAACATTTGTATTCAAATAGAATTACATTTATTAATGTACTAATAAACACAGTAATTTGTAACGCAATTGTTTTACCATTTATTGCACTTTATGTGTCACACATCAGACGTGAATCGCTGTGCTGCGTCTAATAAGTCTTTCTTTACAAGAAAATGGAATTTAACTCCAGAATATATATCGAAATAAATTAGGTTAAATATTTCAAACGGGTTACCAGTGGGTATGTTAAGGGTTAGGAATGGGTTAGGACAATAATTAAGTGTATACAGTTAAACAACTACATATTTCTTTAAAAAATAATAATATATAGAATTGAATGCAAGCGCTATTAAATAGTATGAGACGCTAAATACATATATATAATAAATAAATAAAATAAAATAATACAAAAAAAATATAGGGTCTTAGAAATGCGGTCCTAGAAATGCAGTCCTGAAACTGCAGCCTCCGGTTGTGCAGGAACACCCTTCTCTTAATGGCTGACGATGAATAAATATGGTACTTTTTATGATTTTTTTTTTTAATTATTTATTAATGCGGCTTTTATATTCGCAACATTATCAGTCGCCCAAATAACCTAATATTTAAAATACACAGGTTGAATTTTTGTCAGTTTTAGCTGCAATTTCTGCACAAATTCTGCTGTCTATAAATGGTACATTTTTACTCTGATAATTAAAAATAAGGGTTATGGTAACAATTTTGTAGAGAGAATTAGCATAACTGGCATTACATATATTTTTAAATCAACAATATTTATCAATATTCAATGTTTGCTTTAAATGAATTCTGAAACTTGTTTTGATTAGACATCTTAAGCATCTATAACATTTATTTTTAATTGTTTTTAATTATTTATATAAATGTAATGTTTCTAGTTTCTTGTTAGATTATACATAAGGTAAAAGACCGTTCAAAAGTTTGGGGTCAGTAAGACTTGTAATAGTCTTTAAAGAAGTCTCTTATGCTCATCAAGGCTGCATTTATTTGATTAAAAATATAGAAAAAAACAGTAATATTGCAAAATGTTTTTACAATATAAAATAATGTTTTTTATTTTAACATACTTTAAAATAGAATTTATTCCTGTGATGAAACGCTGAATTTTTATCAGCTGTTACTCCAGTCTTAAGTGTCACATGATCCTTCAGAAATCATTCTAATATGCGGATTTACTATTAGAATGATCAATGTTGGATAATATCAACAGTTGTGCTGCCAAATATTTTTTGGAACCTGTGATTTTTTTTTTTTCAGGATTCTTTCATGAATAACAAGTTTAAAAAGTACAGTGTTTATACAAAATATAAATATTTTATAACAATGTAAATTATTTATTATTAACTTTTAATAAACTTTTAATTATTAACTTAATACATCCTTGGTGAATAAAAGTATTCATTTCTTAAAAAAAAAAAAAAAAAAAAAGAAACAATAAAAATGTACTGACCCCAAACTTTTGAACGGTAGTGTACATATATACAATAAATAAATAAAATAAAATAATACAAAAAAACTATAGGGTCCTAGAAATGCGGTCCTGAAACTGCAGCCTCCGGTTGTGCAGGAACACCCTTCTCTTAATGGCTGACAATGAATAAATATGGTACTTTTTAAGATTTTTTTAAAAATGATTTATTAATGCTGCTTTTATATTCGCAACATTATCAGTCGCCCAAATAACCTAATATTTAAAATACACAGGTTGAATTTTTGTCAGTTTTAGCTGCAATTTCTGCACAAATTCTGCTGTCTATAAATGGTACATTTTTACTCGGATAATTAAAAATAAGGGTTATGGTAACAATTTTGTAGAGAGAATTAGCATAACTGGCATTACTTTTAAATCAACAATATTTATCAATATTCAATGTTTGCTTTAAATGAATTCTAAAACTTGTTTTGATTAGACATCTTAAGCATCTATAACATTGTAATGTTTCTAGTTTCTGCTTAGATTATACATAAGGTAAAGAAAACAGAAATACTGCATATATATAATGATTGTGTAATTAAAAAAAAATAATAATATAAAACTAATTAAATTGTTAAATCTATGATTTATTGCTACACATTAACTTTAATGCAATTCTGACACCTCTTTGCTTTGATTAGGCTTCTATTAAAATATATTATCAGGATTCGTACAGATAGTGTAAAATTAAATTCCAAAACATCTGCTCATCCTAAAAAAAAAAAAAAAAAAAAAAAGCTGTAGCCTATCTCAATATTTATCCTATGTGTTCTCTAAGGTGTACATTTATTTATTTTTTTGTTAACCTGGCAACACATCTCTTACTTACTATGTGGTTAGTGTTTGTTACCAAAAAAGTCCCGAACTGAAACAAATGATTCGCGAACCCACAACAAAATCCCGATCCGAAGTTCCCATCTGAATCAATATTCAAGAACCGGTTCCGGAGTTTCGATCTAAATCAGATGATTCGGGAATCTCATCCAAAGTATCGATCTGAATCGAAAGATTCGCGATCCGGGCTCCGGCCGAAGTCTCGATCTGAATCAAATGATTTGTGATCCGCGCTCTTAAGTCTCTATCTGACTCAAAAAATTCACAAACCCTCTACGAATCTTCACTCTGTATCAAATGATTCGCTCCTTAGTCCTGATCTGAATAATGATTCGCGAACCATCATTTCAGAACAGGACTCGCGAATAATTTAATTTAATTCGCAAAATGATTCGCAAACCAGCTCCGAAGTCCCAAACTGAATCAAATGATTCGCTAACCCGCTCCGAATTCCCGATCTGAATCGAAAAATTCGCGAACCCGCTCCTAGGTCTGATTCGCGATTTGAAGTTCCGATCTGAATCAAATGAATCACGATACGCAATTTGAAGTCCAAATCTGAATCAAATGAATCACGATACGTGATTTGAAGTCCAAATCTGAATCAAATGAATCACGATACGTGATTTGAAGTCCAAATCTGAATCAAATGAATCACGATACGCGATTTGAAGTCCAAATCTGAATCAAATGAATCACGATACGTGATTTGAAGTCCAAATCTGAATAAAATGATTCGCGATACGTGATCCGATTGGAGCGCTTCGTAACAGTGAATCATTTTGCATCGCAATGAACTGAGTTTTGAATGATTCAGAGTTTCGAGCTGTTTCATCTATCACTATAAGTGCTTTTTAAAATCATTACAAGCGATGTCGAAATTCGAAAATGAATGGCTTTTTTAATTTGATCTGTTTTTTGCTAGTGAATCGCTTGAACTGAATGATCTTAGTCAGGAGTTTGAATCAATCGGAGCGGTTCGAGTGTAAATGAATCGCTCAATTGATTCGGTTGATCTGTTCCTCTTTTATCGTCTTTAGTCATGTTTACACGACACTGTCAGCACTGCTATTTTCTTAGCTCTCTAGTTTTATGACATTAACTGAAATAAGCTAAAAAAAAAAAAAACTAAATTAACTAAAAACAAAAGTATGTTTACAAATAAAATATCAATTTTTAAAGATAACATCCAACAAAAATCTAAGAATATATTCAGGTGAGGTAACCGGTTTACTGCTAACTTGTAAAAACACTATTATTATGACGAGCTGCACCTCAAAATACATGTTAGGTAGAAACAATGTGCATTATGATGGAGTTTAATTCACTATATTTGAAATAGTTTGATCACTGCAGTTCATTTAGTGACAGTTGAAAGCATCCAGTCATCTCATACCATTTAAGTGGATGTTCAATTTATCAGTATATATTATAATAAATATTTGAAAGTTATCACGAGCAATGCAATGCTTATAGTAGCACTAAAAAGGGGCGGGGCTACATAAGGTCAACATCAGTGCCTCTTAAGGAATATTGCTATTTCAAGGGTTTTCCAGGCCTTAAAACACCTTGTATGAACCCTGCTTTATGTATATTGCAGACACATATACTGTATATTCATAAATGTGTGTATATATATATATATATATATATATATATATATTCATATGCATATATTCAGATTATACATTTACTTTTTATTTTGTATCTATTTTAAATGGTAACACAGATGTGTAAGCAACCAAGGTTATTATTTCTTCGAAACTGAGAGACTGTAAATTGTAAAACTGTGGCATCTAGTGGCCAAAGTATGCAAAATGAAGTGTGGAATCAAAACGGCTGTAAATAAATCTTTCTGGTACATTTATTTTCCATTGCACAGTTATGTCTATAAACATGTTTCCTAAACTGTTGGGTGGCAGCAGATTAAGACAAACATTCATGTGAAAGTCTGAATAATAAAACTGTACAATAAGTCGGCTATGATGAGAAAACCTGCAACCCCACGGAGAACCATCCCCAAAACTGACCCTTTTCAGGACAGTATTTTTTTCTGGAGTACAGCAATGATGCTCAGGGAAACTCAAATAACAATGCTGTGAGTATACTATCAGAAAAAAAAAAAATCTCGCCTTTATAATCAACAACAATAGAGAGTAAATACTTGTGATTTGTTCCTTTACAAACATCTCACTAGCAGGTCTAAAGAAAAAAGGCAAAATATAATGTAGATGGATGTTTCAAGTTTGTAAACACGATATCATGCTGCCTTTTGTGCAAGAGAAATCAGAGGACGAACAGTACACAGAGATGGCCAAGTGATTTCAGAGACTCTTCGGGTCGTCTTTCCCTCTTTGACAGAGAACCAAGCAGATGGCTCGCCAGAAAATGTTTCACGTTTGATTCAATGAGAATATATACATAACCAGTTTATATCTTAAAACGCTCTTTCATTTCAAACAATAGAATAAAAGTATTCATTTGTAAATTAAAAGTAAATTATATATATTTCTATATTTATATATATTTCAAATGTATAAATATATTAGAATATTATTAAACTGGCAATGAGGACAAATCTGAGAGTGTGAGCCACATAGCATCTAATTTTGGTCCTTCGTAAAGAAACAAAATGTCCAAAAGAAAGAACAATGCCAACTACAAAAATATTAATAAGATGTCATTAATATAAAACACATATATAGTGCAAAACCACACAACTGCTCATAGAAAAGAAAAATATATGAAGCAGAGAAGCTAGATTAGATTTTCAGTTGGTCAACATTGAAAATTGCAATTTTGGTAGATATTTACACAAACACCATGGCAACAGAAGGAGTATCTATCTATATCTATATCTATATATATGTGGAGATGGCATGACACTTAGTTTTAAATTATAAGGAACATCCTCTCAGTGAGACCAACTTTCACAGCAAAGCAACTCTTTGGAGTCTAGTCAGATCATGGCCACCATCCTCAGTAACTTTGACTACGTCAGCACTCTCAAGTTTGTCTTCAGAAAGATATTTACAACATTTGGCAGCAATGTGACGAACAAAAAAACAAACAGAAAAGCCTTCACGGAATAGTTCACCCAAAAATGGAAAAATTGCTTAAATGTATTCACCCTCAGGCCATTCTAGATGTAGATGAGTTTGTTTCTACATCAGATTTGGAGAAATGTAGCATTACATCACTTGCTCACCAATGGATATAAATGGGTGCCGTCAGAATGAGAGTCCAAACAGTGATGAAAACATCACAATAATCCACAAGCAGTCCACACCACTAGTCCATCAATTAACAACCTGTGAAGCAAAAACCTGCATGTTTGTAAGAAAAAAAACACATATTTAAGACGTTTTTAACCTCATTTTACTATTTTTACCGTCCTATGTCCATTATATTGTTTTCTCCTTGTCTGAATCAGGAGGGAAATATGCACACATCAAACACTATTTAAAAGTCAAAACAGCTCTAAACAAATGTGTTAGTGGATTTTTGTGTAAGTGGAGAGGTATTATAGATTATGGACTCGGAATGGGTGCCGTTAGAATGAGAGCCCAAACAGCTGATAAAAACATCACAATAATCCACAAGTAATGCATACCACTTCAGTCTATTAGTTAACATCTTAAGAAGCCAAAAGCAGCATGTTTGTATCAAGCAAATCCATCATTAAGAAGTTTTTAAGTTCAAACCGTTGCTTCTGGCTAAAATATGAATTGATAATCCCTAATAACACTTCCTCCAGTTTCTCACATCAAAATCCAGCCACATATTTGAGCTGTTTTGGCTTGTAAACAGTGCTTTATGTATGCAAATTTCTCTCCTGATTTAGACCAGACCAATTTTTCACTGGAGGAAGTTATTATGGATTATGGACTCGTATTGTAGCCAAAAATATGTAATGGATTTGTTTCTTTTGTCTTCTCAAGATGTTAACTGATGGAATGGTGTGGATTATTGTGATGTTTTTATCAGCTGTTTGGACTCTCGTTCTGACGGCACCCATTCACTGCAGAGGATCCGTTGGTGAGCAAGCGATGCAATATTTCTCAAATCTGTTCAGTCAAACAAATGCATTCATATCTTGGATGGTATGAGGTTGAGAATGTTTTAAGCAAATCTTAATTTTTGGGTGAACTAACTCGTTCGTATGCCTGATAGGAAAATAACAAGTGTCAACAGGTTTGACAGATGCTTCTAAACACAAATAGCAGCAATTTCTTGCACCTCATAAATAAGAAAACACACTTAAAGAAAACATCTCAACATCTGCTTTCAAATATATTGTATCTTTAGTTTATATAAACGTGAGCATACACATATTGTTGCATACATGTATGTTCACGAACACACGTATACGCACACGAGTCGAGGTTAGCATATATTCATGGGTCGCAAAGCAAAGGCAGAAGGTAACGCCCTGCGGACGACACATCCGCGGGCTGCTGATCGAGAGTATGGAGTTGCATTGAACATTTAGTGGTCACCTCCACTGCAGCAACAAACACAGAGATAGATATATTCACCCCTCTGTGAGGATGACAAACTCATGCATTAGTCCATCCCAAAAGGCTTCTTAGAAAATACACACAGAGAAATCCATTCGTCATGTACTTCAGATGAGGAAGTCACCCGGTACTGAGTCTCACATAAGCCTCGAGATCTCCTCGTCCAGGAGCAGTTGCATCATGGGAAATAAGGAGGAGGAACCTGTTTTGCATATGAAGAATCAGTACTCTCGGCACAATCCACCGGTGTCCCTCGTATCCGGAGAGCGGACGGGTTTCTGACGTGTCAATCATCACAAGGCACATAATCAAGATCATGCCTCACACTTCCCAATTCTCACTTGCGCTCCTTCCCGATAAAAATAACCTGCTCCTGCAGAGCAAAAATAATTTACACGCTCCAGATCTCCGTTTGTATATAACCAGCAAATATTCAGCAGTTATTCACCCAGGTGAAACCTTGTTAACAACACGTCTGGGTCATATTTCACTCCCCAAAAATCTGAGAAATTAGTTTGTTTACAGAAATGTAAACTTATTTTTTGCACTGTGATAATTAGGCACATTTTTATTCTGTAATGCAAAAAAATCTATATTTATCAAAATTAACTATTTATATATTATGGTTGCATCTGTACTGTCTTTAGTTTTTGCAGATTTAAATTAAAAAACATTGTATTACAATATTGTTTACTAAGCATAATGCAAAAAAAAAAAATGCAATGGTTTATATGCTATTTTTTTTAATTCAGGTGTGAAATATGAACCAGACATGCTTTTGTGAAATTTACCTATGTGTTCCTTACATCTTTTTATATATATATATATCTTTAAAACGAACACCTTTATCCAGTGTCAACACGCAGTATAGTGTACATCAAAGTCAGAGCTCTTGCCTAAAAGCTCTTTTGAGACCTGATCAGTGTAAACCAATACGTCCTTTAGACGAAAGTACAACAAAATGGTGCATGATCAGATCAGCTGCGCTGCTGCCTAGGCCCGTCTGCAATTTCATATGGCAAAATAATCACATGATATGTGGTAAATACAGCAACTTCCAGCCCTTTAGAGGTGAAATTAAATGGTACTTCATCACACCTTGTGTAAGACAATCCGGCCTTTTCCACAGCTAACATGATTACTGGGTGAATCTCATTGAATCGAGTCATGCTTCAACCTAAAATCAAAACAAATGTAATATTTTGCTTAATGAGCACGCCTGTGTTCTGAAAATAGGCTTTCCTTATGCAAAATATTGATTTTGGGGTGAAATATTACTTGGATGAGATTCACCCCGATTCCAAAAACAAGAAAAAGCACTAATTTCCTAAATTAAATCACTACACATGCGAGCTACTCTTGCTCTAGTGAAAGATTATCAGAAGCATTAAGCTTGGCAACGCTGCAGACGTTAGACCTTCTTCTGTCAGCTCTTTGTCCCTCTGACCCATTTCTTTTCCTTTCCGTAGTTTCTTTGCAGATAGAATGGCAGTGAAAATGACAGCGTGGCGGATGAAGGTACAAGACAGGGGGGCAGCACCGGTGATGGGCCTCCTCTCCCAAGACAAGATCCACGGCTTTGTTTTCAGGAGAGGAAACTCAACTGCCACCGCGAAGGGAAGGAAACCCCGTCCTGATGCGTTTCGCCTGTCCCGTTCCTTCCCCTCCTGTCTCCTCTGTCTTTCCGCAGCTCCTCAGCTCGAGGTAATGCCGCGTGACGTTGTGCTGAGCGCGAGTGGCAGTCTCTGGACATCACAGAGAGAGAAAGATACAGGAAGAGAAGGAAGAAACGGAGGAGAGATGATGGATCTGCTGTCTTCACAGGAAGGTCCGCTGACTCCCTGCAGGGACCTCAGAGCTGGTACCATTTCTTGTCCTTGTATTTCAGCATTATCTGGTGGAGACAGACAGATGGTTTACTTTCTCTGAAACACATTAGCCAACACAAATATCATTGTTTGACAAAGAATACGGCTACGTCTCAAAACCTAGAGAGCATTTTTGGACATCAATACCAAAGAAAATTCCTGATTCTCAACCAAATTGTAGTCCCACTAGGATTTCACAGGCTTTTTCGATTTTTGTGGTCTAAAATAACTGAATTTTATGAAGCTTTCTCAAAAATTGCAGCAATATTTGTCATTTTCTGTAGTTTTTGCAGTGAAAGGGAAAAAAAAAGGGAGCTAGTGAAAGAAAGCGCACAATTACAACATTCAATATTAGTAAATAATTTATATTTATTAGTAAATATTCGCTTTCATGAACATTATATTCAATAGTGCACCTAGTAATTTAATCAGTGACACTTGACAGACACTGTAAATTAAAATCTTAGGACTTTCAAGGACTTTTCAAGCACTAATTTTTTGATTTTCAAGGACTTATTAAACAATGTCTTCTCTTTCAAATTTAAAAAAAAAGATAAATAGATTAGTAAAAATAAATTTTTTTAAACTGGAAGAAAAGACAAAAATACTGAGTAAGAAAGTCACTGTTTGCTGTGAGTGATTGCATTAAATTCTGTGATCGCAGAATCTGAAATGTGGGACTGAGAAAAGACTGAAATGTGCTCACTAAGTTTTGAAACAGCCTGTGTGTCACTCTAAAAATCAGCAGTCGTTGTGATTTGCAAGTGATCATCTCACATCATGCGCATGTTTAGAGAAGGAGTCTGCGCTGGCCATCATGGCTGCTGTCCTCTCCTCCAGCTCGCCTAGTTTCTGTCCTCTCTCATCCAGAGCTATCCTCGCCCGTGCCAACTCTCCCACCACACCGGATGCGGCACCCTTCATGCCCTCCATACCACCTGGACCCGGGATGTGCTGCGCCAGACTGCGTGAAGCCTTACCAGCAGACACCTCTCCGACTGTAGGTGAAAAAAAAAACATGAGGGATTTAACATTTCTTTTGTATCTCATATTTTGTTTGCCTGGCTGTTTATTATGGCTGTTAAAATGTAAGATTTCATTTGATTCTGGAATGAAATATGACCTGTTTTTGATTACATATTTTCGTAAAAATTTATTAAATTGTTCTACTCTAAACCACACTTAAAAATAAAGGTTCTTGATTGTCATCAAGAACCTTTAACAACAAGAAAACTTCATATTCCACAAAACATTCTTTCAAAAAGGTTCTTTAGATTATTTAAAGAAGGTTTGTACAGATACTGTAAAATAAAATTCCAGTATTTTCAAGGACTTTAATCAGAGATCTCACTCATCAAACAATGTCTTCTATTTCAAATTAAAACCACGTTTAATTAGCTTAAGGGATTTGTATTTGTGTATACTTTCTTTTTCTTTTCTTCTTTGTTATGTTTTTATAACTGTACTGCCTTAATGGTTTGTTTTCTACTGTTTAAAAAAAAAAAATCCTGATTGGAAAACAAATGATCAGGATACGTGCTCTGACGTCCCGAACTGAATCAAATGATTTGCGAACTTGCACTGAAGTCCCAATCTGAATCAAATGATTTGCGAACCTGCACTGAAGTCCCAATCTAAATCAAATGATTCGCGAACCTGCTCCGAAGTTCTGATCTGAAACAAATGATTTGTGATCCGCGCTCCAAAATTCCACTGTGAAGCAAAAGATTTGCAAACCTGCTCCGAAGTCCCGATCCGAATCAAATGATTCGCAATATGCAAAGTTCCGATCTAAATCAAATGATTCGCGAACCCGCTCCGAAGTCCAGATCTAAATCAAATTAATAATGATATATGATCTTAAGTCCCTATGTGAATCAAATGATTCGTGATACGCAATCCAACTTTGAGTGCTTCGAAACAGTGAATCATTCTGTGATGCGATGTTTTAACTGATTCAGAGTTTCAAAAAAACTCAGTTTCACCAATCACTACATGCTTTTTAAACAATGTTTTAAGCAATGTTGAAATTCAAAACTAATTGGCTCTTTTAATTTGATCAATTTTTTTGCTAGTGAATCGCTTGAAATGAATGATAGAGGTCATGAGTTTGAATCAACTGAAGCGGTTCCAGTACAAGTGATTTGTTTTGGTTCATCTGTTCCACTTTTCGCATCTTTAACCATGTTTACACGACAATGTCAGTACTACTACTGGCTTAGCTTGCTAGTTTTATGTTTCATTCTTTTTAGTTTTGAATTTTTTTTTTTTTACTAGTTTATTGATTATTTATTAACTGAATTAAGCGAAAAAAAAAAGTATTTTGTTTTTTGAATTAAGCACCTTGTACAAACAGTTAAAATGTTCTTCACACTTAAAAAAAAAAATTTTTTTAAGAACGTTTACTAAAATGTTCTTTGCAGACCCAAAATAGTTCTATGGTTTTGCTGTGAAAACCTTTATTTGTAAGTTCATTGTACATTATTTTGATATTAAATATTTGAAAAGTTTGACTGACTGAAAACACAGTATACAACAGATATCAGACATAATGCAAAACACATTTTTTTTATAACTTCTACTAATTAAGTAATTAAAAAAAAAATCTGATCGTGTTTTGATGTAGCACTTACACAGGTCCTCTCTGTCCAAGGACTGGGCCCCGCCTCCGAATAAGCCCTTGAAGAAGCCTCGGTTTGGAGCCTCTGGTGTCTCCACTGGAGTAAACAGCTCTCCAAGCATCTCCTGAAAAAAATGAGCACCTCAGATTAAATGTCACAATATTTCAAGGCAAATTTCACCAAATACAACAAATTTGCAGGTATGATAAAACATAATGTGCACAGTCTGACCTGCAGGTTATCACAGGTTTCCTGGCTATAAGTGATTCTTTGGATCTCAGTGGGCGATGTGAGGTACAGGGCTTGGCCTTGGTTTGAGAAACAGAAGGTTCTGGCTATCCTCATGTCCGTCAGGGGAAGGTAGTTCACATCCAGCAGTGGCCGCAAGCTTGGCAAACTGAAAACAGATGGTTTGCAGACTTATGAGTCAAAAAGCAAAATATTCAGTGGCTTTGAATATCAGGTTAATCATGTTACCTCAGGGTCATGATATGCCCATTGGCACAGAAACAAGCGATGCCGAGCCCCGTGGTCATCGTCACAACGTCGGCTCTAAGTACGAAGGAGGTCTCTGTGATGTTGTGTTCATAGATGCAGTTTTGAGAAGGCATCGCCACCACCTTAGCCTGTTTCTCTGAGCAGACCACAGCATACTGACAGTCCGCGTTCTCCTGAGAAGAAGGAGGGGAGGTAGGCCGGCGTCTCCGTGGCCGTTCTTTCTCCTCCTCAGGGGCGTTGGGCTCATACCAGGACTCGTAAACGTGGGGCATAAGAGTCCCGCTGGCTTCCAGCTGGGCCATGCGCAAAATGGCTCCCTTCAAGCGCACTATTTGACCTGTGATGACAGGACGTCAAAGTTAAATGTATTTGTATAATACATTGTTTCAAAGCAGCTTCAAGTCTATATCTTAATATCTTTGGTTGCATTTATCAGATTAAAGCTGGGTGATAATATAGCTGCATTCTGTGATGATACAAGCAATTAATGAGTGTACTCTATGTATTTGGACAAAGTAGGACATACACTACAGTCAAAAGTTTTTGAACAGTAAGATTTTTAACGTTTTTTAAAGAATTCTCTTCTGCTCACCAAGCCTGCATTTATTTGATTCAAAGTACAGCAAAAGCAGTAATACTGCGTAATATTTTTGCTTTCTATTGAAATATATTTTAAAATATAATTTATTCCTATGATCAAAGCTAAATTTTCCGCATCATTACTTGATTCTTTGATGAACCGTAAGATCCAAAGATTTATCTGACACAAAAAGCTTTTGTAACATTATACACTATACCATTTAAAAGCTAGGAGTCAATATTTTTTTTTGTTAAAAAAAAATGATAGAAATAAATACTTTTTATTTAGCAAAAATGTTTTAAATTGATCAAAAATGATGATTAAGACATGTATAATGTTACAGAAGATTTCTATTTCAGATAAATACTGTTCTTCTGAGCTTTCGATTCATCAGAGAAACTTGACAAACTTCTACTCGACTGTTTTCAACATAATAATAATAATACATTTTTTTGAGCAGCAAATTAGAATATTAAAATGATTTCTGAAAGATCACGTGACTGGAGTAAAGATGCTAAAAATTAAGCTTTGAAATCACAGGAATAAATTACATATTAAAATATATTGAAATAGAAAGCAGTAATTATAAATAGTAAAAATATTTTGAAATTTTACTGTTTTTGCTATACTTCGGATCAAATAAATGCAGGCTTGGTAAGCATAAGAGACTTCAAAAAATAATAAAAACGTTACTGGTAGTGTACTTATACATCCAACTTTATAGCTGAGATTTGCAATATCCTTATATATCCAACCTTATATAAAGAGCTGGGTTGTATTTTGCGAGAAAGCAAGTCTTACCACAGAAAGAGACGCCCACAGGCTGCTGCATCCTCTGCTCTGCTGTGGAGGGCACAGTGAGGGCGATGGCCAGCATGCTGCCCAATGAGGTGCCCACCCACAGGCTGGGCACTGCCACAGTCTCACTCTTCTTGGACAGGGAGTCACAAAAGTAGAAGGAGGAAATGATCTCACGTGACTCTCTGTCAATGCTGGTCACACTGGAGCTGCGTGAGCGGCTGAATGAATTGTCCCTGGCATCTGAGGACACGGTGACCCATCAGGGACAAAAAGACAACAATATAAGGACAATTAGCATGACACTTTTAGAAGCAAAATCAAATGTGAACCACCTCAGGACACCTGAAATCAAAGGATAAAAAGGCAAACCGTTAAGCAGTTAATATACTGATGATATATTCTTATTAAATGCATTGCATTAGTACAAATTTTACATGTAATGTGTAAGAAACACAGCAACTGCAGACAAAAAGTGCGCTAGGAAATCACCATAAACATTTCTGTTAAATTTTAACAAAACTTGCAGTCACCAGTACAGAGCATTGTTACGCGGTTTTATTTCACACTCAGAGACAAAGGTGCATTCAGATATCTTTCTGGCAAACCTGTAACACTAATTTTAGTATAAATGCAAATTATAAAAGCACAGCGATAAGTCTCACCAAAGCTGACATGTCTGGCTCATGTTTCACTCCAAAATTAAAAGAAAAAATAAACTATTATCTGCATAAACACTGCATAAAACTTAAAAATAAAATAATATTTTGGGGTGAAATATGACCCATGTTATATGCCATATATGAACATTTCTGTATTGCACTAATAATGTCAAACTTTAATCTGTTTGAAATTAGACTGCAGAAAAAAAGGTGGGAAAATGTTTCAGTTTCACCATTCCAAAATTGGACGCCATCAATCAAGACAAAAGGCAAAGCCCACACGGCAGGCTCCAGTGAGAGTTAGTATGAACCAGTTCAGGTCAGGTCAGCCTAAAATAAGGCCACTTCACTGGGGTCACAGAATGAGGTCTCACGAAAAGACACTGCGTGCTGTTTCTTCATTTCCTTCATTGAACTCTGCTGTTTCTTATCAAGGAGAGAGCAGTGACGTCGTAACCTCTTTTTAACTATCCAGATTATATATATATATATATATATATATATATATATATATATTCCACCTAAAAACACTTGTACACTTTTGCATTCATGCTTACCAGTCTATATTATATATAGACCTATATTAGGTCTATACCACACTACATGGTAGTGCATGATTTCCTGGAAGCATGATTTAAAGATATTTGTTGCATGCAAAAAGTTACTGAAAGTATTATTGCAGTGTCTACTATATCAGATTTATTCAAACTCTGCATAAAACAAAGCCAAATATTACCAAATATGGTTATTTTTCAGACCTTTGCCGTTTAAGTGGGCAGTTCTAGGCTAGAATAAGCTGAACACCGAACCAGACTTTGTCAATAATCTACATTACCAGTCAAAAGTTTTTGAACAGTAAGATTTTGAATGTTTTTTAAAGGAGTCTCTTCTGCTCACCAAGCCTGCATTTATTTGATCCAAAGTACAGCAAAACAGTTAAATTCTGAAATATTTTTACTATTTAAAGTCCAGTCACATGATCCTTCAGAAATCATTTTAATATTCTGATTTGCTGCTCAAAAAACATTATTATATGTTGAAAACAGCTGAGTAGATTTTTTTCAGGTTTCTTTGATGAATAGAAAGTTCAGAAGAACAGCATTTATCTGAAATAGAAACCTTTTGTAACATTATAAATGTCTTTATCATCACTTCTGAACAATTTAAATCACCCTTGCTAAATAAAAAGTATTATTTTTAATAATTTCTTTCCCAAAAAAATAAAAATAAAAATTATACTGACTCCAAGCTTTTGAATGGTATAGTGTATAAAGTTACAAAAGCTTTTATTTCAGATAAATGCTGATCTTTGGATCTTTCTATTCATCAAGGAATCTTGAAAATGTGAAAATGTACTCAACTGTTTTAATTATCATGTGACTCTGAAGACTGGAGTAATAATGTTGAAAATTCAGATTTGATCACAGAAATAAATTACATTTCAAAATATATTCAAATCGAAGGCAGCTATTTTAAATAGTAAAAATATTTTACAATACTACTCCTTTTTCTGTACTGTGGATCAAATAAATGCAGGCTTGGTGAGCAGAAGAGACTTCTTTAAAAAAACAATAAAAATCTTACTGTTCAAAAACTTTTGACTGGTAGTGTATGTAGATTGATTAAAGTAACACACAGTTTATGTCAGTGTGGAAAAAACTGATCCCCTGCAAAAGATGCACAGCTACTCCTAGAAACTAAAGTGAGAGAACAAAAGCTTACCATCTTTCTGATCAGCAATCATGTTAATTTTCCGGGATATCTTAGCTGGAAAAAAGAAAACATTGTTCTGAACATACAATCAAAGCCATTAATCTGGGAAATAATGGTTACTAAAGTTAAATAAGAAATTAAATAAGCATTAATCAACTTGTTTAAAGAGGAAAAATAAGCAGGTTGAGACAAATTATCAGCTGGAGGATCATGACGTAGAATGAAGCCAAAGAGCAGCCCATCAGTAGCCTTTAAAAGAGACGTTTGTTCATCTAGTATGTTATAATCAGAAGCAACTCGATCATGCCCGGAAAAATGCATTAAGATTAGTGACAATGAAACCAGCACCGATCAAGAGTCAGAACACCAGGAGCCTCATTTCTCTCTAAAAAAAAAAAGCGTGTGATCGCCCTGTCTATGATTTCAGATATTCAGTAGAGATCTGTGTGAAAACATGAATCAGAAATATGTTAAATGTCTGACATCATTTTCATCGTCCTGTGTATTTTTACCCTTGAAACGGACCAGAGCAGAGTGAAAGCCTGTAATGTTAAAAAAGGTTAGAAAAAAGCACTCCTACAGGAGACAATTTTGAAATGATGACAATAAAAGTTTTAATCTTAAAAAAAAACATCAACATGTGCAGTTTACAATCCATTTTAGAAAGTAACATGCACTACGGTTGACTACTTTTAAAGCGTTAAATTCAGCTCTCAAATAAGCTTTCACTGGTCCACCGTTTATTGGCACACTCAACCACCAAGCAGCAGACACACAAAGCTCTAGCTTTTCTACGCACTTAAGCAAACCCATTTTAATTTGTTTGGTTAGTTCATTTGGTTAGTGCACAAGTGCCCATTAGCACAGAAAACTGAGAGACCCAGACTGCTGTAATATGAACATTATACAGTACCAAAGTCACTGGCAACAGTCTTGGATAACCGCTTGCTTTTGGACTTCACTGGAAAATGTGTTGAATAGAACCAATGAAAGAAAATAAAAGATCTCCTAGGACAAAAAAGCCTTGTTTCGAAAAGTTGTGTTTATAATGTAGCATACCCTTGTCAAAGAACTTTTGTTTGCTGTCTTCATCAGAATTGCACGGTGAACCGGAGCCTATAGCAACAACACAGTCCGCATAATAATGTGACACAGCCGAAGGGGTCTTATGTAACTTTTGGCAACTATCTGCATATCAAAGTCAAATTCCTTGTAAATGAAATGTACTTAGTCAGCACACCTGACCGGGATTCTGATGACGCTTGCAGAATTGTTTTAATTTTTTGCTGTGCTAAAGAATTTTTAACTATAACAGAGCTTCACGTCCAATGCTCTGGCATTGCAGTGTTTGTCAATATGTCTGTCTTTTAAGTTGCAGAGTGTAATTTCAGAGTCACCAATGGAATTGCATGGGTTTGGCAAGACTATACGTTTGTTCAAACCATGCCAACGGGTCTTTTAGTTCGGTTTAGTGATGCAGAAATGACGTATTGCACCTTAAATACACGTTGAAAGCTGTCACAATGAACTCACCCTCATGTTGTTCTAATGCTGTTTTATTCTCTATTGTTAAACACAAGTGCTAGTCATTTCTATTTGCAAAACAACACAATAAAAGTTGTCCACATGACACAGTAAATATTGCAAGTTTTAGAATACGTTAAATACAGACATACAGTTGAAGTCAAAAGTTTTCACACACCTTGCAGAATCTGCAAAATGTTAATTATTTACCAAAATAAAACGGATCATACAAAATGCGTCTTATTTTTAATTTAGTACTGACCTGAATAAGATATTTGACATAAAAGATGTTTACATATAGTCCAATATGACTCAATGATTCAAAAGTTTACATACACTTGATTCATAATACTGTGTTGTTACCTGTTTTTTTGTTTAGTGATAGTTGTTCATGAGTCCCTTGTTTGTCCTGAACAGTAAAACTGTCCGCTGTTCTTCAAGAAAATCCTTCAGGTCCCACAAATTCTTTTCATATTCTTTTCAATACGGTTTTTCAGCGTATTTGTGCATTCTAATCCCTTCCAGCAGTGACTGTATAATTCTGAGATCCATCTTTTGACACCAAGGACAACTGAGGGACTCGCATGCAACTGTTACAGAGGGTTCAAACGCTCACTCATGCTCCAGAAGGAAACACAATGCTTTAATAGCTGGGGGTGAAAACTTTAGGAATTTTGTCTTCTGGGAAACATGTAAGTATCTTCTGTAGCTTCTGAAAGGAAGTACTAAATGAAAAAATACGATATTTTGGCAAAATAAGAAAAATGTACACAACTTCATTCTGTTCAAAAGTTTTCACCCCCCGGCTCTTAATGCATTGTGTTTCCTTCTGGAGCCTCAGTGAGTGTTTGAACCTTCTGTAATAGTTGCATATGAGTCCCTCAGTTGTCCTCTGTGTGAAAAGATGGATCTCAAAATCATAGTCATTGTTGGAAAGGGTTCAAGTGTATGTAAACTTTTGAACTGGGTCATTTTTATAAATTAGCATGCATTTTGTATGATCCCATTTATTTTGGTAAAATAATAAACATTTTGCAGATTCTGCAAAGTGTATGTACATTTTTTCAACTGTATTATTATATTTTCACTTTTTGGTGTTTGGTAGCATAAAATGAAAGTGGGTGGTGATTTATGAAAAACAAAAGATTTTTGTTCTACCTCGTTAAATACATATTTAGAATGACAGAAGAGTGAGTAAATTATGACAGACGCTTCATTTTTGGGTGAACTGTACCCTTAAGGGTCTGTCAATCAACTCATCATAAAACGACCATCAATCTACAATCTCAATACGTTTTGTTTTACCAGTAAGGTCTTACAATGAAGAAAGAATGAAGGCATCTTTACCTGATGTTGGTGATTTGCATCTCTCCTCGGGTGCGGCTGATGCATCATTACCATCACAAAGGCCTGTTGAAAACAAACAAGTCTAAGCCAAACAGCCAGGCTGACTTTTTACGCAATAAACATCACGTAACACTTAAATAATAAATCAACACAAAAACTGATTATAGTGTTAAACAAAGAGAAAAAGAAGAATGCAGACAGATATAAAAAGAAGGAAAAGACCTTTGATGAGTGCCATGTGACTTACTGAGGTAAGAAGAACGAAGCTTTTTCACAGATTCAGAATAAAAGTTAGAGAGGCCGGACATGCAAGACTTCTTATGCAGAGTGTCTTTACGAAACCACAGAGAGAGACGAATATTGAAAGGTTGAGACAAAACAATGACACAAAATCAAATGAACAGATAGTAGGCCTTTGAACTGACAGAGTCCAGAGACTGGATTCAGGACAGATTGGACATTTGTTCCGCCTTTATTATTTTTAATAAACGAGTGAGTTCTACAAATAATAAAAAATTGTTGACAATAATTACACAGCAATGCAAAATATCAGTACTTAGAATATTATTTACTTTACATTAAAATTGAAATTACAGTCATTTTTATTTTTTTTGCTCGAAAACAGGCAAAACTGAAAGCTTGTTTCTGCCACAGAATAAAAAAAATAAAAAGGTAACTGTGACTTTTCACATTTTTTCCCCCAATTTTGAGATTCTATCACAATTCAGATCATTTTTTATCACAATTCAGACGTTTTTCTCAGAATTGCGAGATATAAACTTAATTCTGAGGAAAAAAGGAAAAAAGAATTGCAGAAAACAAACACCAAATTGTGAGCTATAAATTCAGAATTGTGAGAAAAAAGTCCAAATTGTGAGATAAAAAGTCGCAATTATTATTTTTTTATTACATGGTGGAAACCAGTCATAAGGATAAATTTTCTGAAATTGAGATCTGAAAGCTCTCAATAATAAATAAATAAGCTTTCCATTAATGTATTTTGCATTGTTAGGATAGGTACAAAAAAAGTCAAAATATTGAGAAAATCGCCCATAAAGTTGTCCAAAATGAAGTTCTTTTACGGAAGGGAATTTACAAAATATCTTCATGATCAATAATGATTTTTGGCATAAAAGATTTTTGACCAATACAATGTATTTTTGGCTACTGCTACAAATATACCTGTGCTACTTAAGACTGGTTTTGTGGTCCAGGGTCACTAATAATGAATTAATTGCCTTTTTAAACACCACTTAAAATTGGTCATTTTTGTATCAGCGCATCGCTAACAATAATACGAAATGTCACATGCCCTTAAATTCAGTCTGTTGGCATCTGTGTGTTTCAAAGACTGAAACTCAGATGAGTGAACAACAAAAAGAACAAGCAAAGACAGGGGACAAAAAAGAACAAACACCGGCACCCCTGTTTGCACATATGGATCGGATGATTTTCTAAGATCGGTGCAGATGGTTCCTCGGCCAGAGATGACCACCTGCCGTTTGAAGGATGCAGGAGCATCACGGTCCGTAGACTGACACTGCTCATAATGAGCATGTGCTTTACTTCTTCAGACAGAAGCACAGACTGACGACATGCATAGGTTATGATTATTAGTAAGAAGATGAAGCTTTCTCTTAGACGTCTTTTCACCTGCTGAGGGCTGTCTGGTTTTGCGGGGCGAGCGTGGTTGTCTGTGGTGAGGATCTGTGGAGCCGTACAGCTCGGCTGTGCTCACGTTCAGAAGGAGAGTTTTCTGAATGTAATCAACCACTGCAAGTCCATTACCATTGCCAAAAGCAACTCTGTAAAACACACAACAGATACACACTATTGGTTAAAAGTAAGGAATGATTAGGATTTTTTAATGTTTTTGAAAGAAGTGTCTTAAGCTCACTAAGGCTGCATTTATTTGATCAAAAACACAGGAAAAGTTATGAAATATTATTATAATTTAAAATAACTGTTTTCTGTTGTAACATATTTTAAAATGTAATTTATTCCTGTGATGGAAAGCTGAATTTTCAGCACCACTATTCCAGTCTTTAGTGTCAGAAATAATTTAGAAATCATTCCAATATGCTGATTTCTGATTATTGTCAATGCTGAAAACAGTTTTTGCGGCTTAATATTTCTGCCAACAGTGAATTACTTAAAAAGTTAAGTATTATGTCAACATCTAAGTAAAAATGAAATTTAATCACAATTTTCTACTCAAGGCTCCAGGACACACCAGATGTTAAACTGAAACTTTAAATTCAGCAACATATCATTTTAAGGTTATTTGACATTTGTTGGTATTTAGTAGTTAACAGACTGCAAATAGACTGAATATCTAATTCAAACATCTTTAGCGATAGTAATCAGAAATATGAGCATATTGTGCCTAATTTGTGCATTTCAATAGTGTTCGAGTAGTTGAAATTCTTAATTATTTTAATGAAGAATAATTATTCAGGCATGGCTGCTAGGCTTTAATATGACGAATCATGACACAAAACTTGTCTGAAAGATAATGAACAGCTGTTGTTTAAAGAAAGTGTTTTTAATTGCTCAGTAAACACATCATAGGTGCGGTAAATGAGTTTGTGTTGTTGTTTCATGGACTTACAGGCCATATGCAGAGTTGACGGCCAGGCTGGTGATCTGTTGTGGCGGCTCCCCGCTGACCCACACCAGCTGAATGAGCAGCTCCACCTGGTAACCCGGAGACTGTTTGAGAGGAGAACTCCTGACCCTGGCCAAGTAAGACACAGGACACTATTAACTACATGCTAATAAAACAAAACAAACCAAATCACGTGGTCGAACAGACAGACATTTGAGCAGTAAGTCTGTTCCACACAGCCAATCTGTAAACTTACACAGGAAAAGGCCATATCATCAATATGTAAAATGACCCAAGTTGTTTTTATCTTAGAGGCGAGTAAATCTGAAATAGATGAAAACAGACTGTACTTGAGACAGGGCACATTATCTCGTAGGCCGTCAGATGAGTTGTTGCTGCTGGTGGAGGGGTGGGACTGAGGCAGGCTGGTCTGAGGGCTGGATGAGGTTCCTGGGGTGGAAACAGCCGATGCCTGCTCACCTCCGCCCTCGGGAGACTCCACTTCATTCAGCTCACACTGCATACGCACCTCCAGGAGCTACAGACACAAGAATGCTGTCATCAAAATACTATACAAACATATGCATGCTCACAGACTCATATGCTCACAGATGGAGATATAGATTTCCATGAATTTTACAACCAAAAAAAAAAATCCAGTCTCAAAAATCATGTCAGAGTTATAGGCAGCTGACATAATTAATTTTACTCTGCTCATAAAAAAGTGAAAAGTACTTTTTCTGTAACATATTTTTCAGTTATCTGGCAGAAAAGAACTCATTTTATCCTTTAATTTATTTTATCCATAAGCACAGAATTATCTAAGCAAATTGTTTAATATTTTAGCAGAGAACAAAAAGAACAAAATAAGAAACGGGATTCGTACAGATACTGAAAAATTTAATTCCAGGACTTTCAAGGACTTTTTCTTTGGAATTTTGATTTGTATTTGTGTATAACTACACTGCCTTAACGATTTGATGTTTTCTACTGTTTAATAATAAAAAGTAGTCCGAAAAAAAATTAGCAAACTGAATCAAATGATTCGCGAACTCGCACAGAAGTCCTGATCTGAATAATAATTTGCGAACCATCATTTAAGGTCAGGATCTGAATCAGTTCCGATCTGAATCAAAAGATTTGCGAACCTGCTCCAAAGTTCTGATCCAAATCAAATGATTTGCGATCCACGCTCCAAAGTCCCAATCTGAATAATGATTTGTGAACCATCATTTCAGATCAGGACTCTGAGCGTGGATCATGAATGATTTCATTTGCAAAATGATTTGCAAACCCGCTCCGAAGTTTAAATCTAAATCAAATGATTCGATAAGCGAAGTTCTGATCTAAATAAAATGATTTGCAATTTGTAGTCCCGATCTGAATTAAATGATATGTGATACGCAATTTGAAGTTCCGATCTGAATTAAATGATTCGCGAACCGATTGGAGCACTTCGAAACAACGTGAATCATTTTGTGATGCAATGGTTTAACTGATTCAGAGTTTTGAAATGGTCCGTTTCACCCATCACTAAAATCATTACAAAAGATGTTGAAATTCGAAAATGAAGGTATCTTTTAATTTGATCAGGTTTTTGCTAGTGAATCGCTTGAAATGAATAATCGAAGTGACTCACTCAATCGATTCAGTTCATCTGTTCCTCTTTTCGACACTGTCAGTACTACTACTGGATTAGCTCACTAGTTTTATGACATTAACTGAAATAAGTGAAAAAGTATGATGTTTTTTGAATTGTTGAATTTTGTGTGAAAAGGCGTGCTTACTGAAAAAATTAAACACTTATTTCATAGATACACTGTCTTTCAATAATTCAAGCACTTTCCAAGCACCTCTTCAGGAATATTGCTATTTTCAAGGGTTTTATTATGAAATATAAACATGCTTTATATATTTATATACACAGATTTCTCTTGTAAAGTGACTCACCAAATTCATTTATAATTGAAAAATATCTTGGGGAGCTATAATATCATATAATATTACTAATTCCCCAACAGGAAGATATTCTCCAGGCTTGTAAGTATAAAAAAGACTTTTATCCACTATTAATAAAATTTGTAATATTTATGTGGAGCTACTTCCATGTTCATTTATTCAGTCCTGCGGTGTGACACCTCCTCATTAAAAACTAAGGTTTTTAGCATTAATAAGCATAAATAAGTGAGCGCTTTACTCATTTGTGTGGATGCAGCATATGGTATTCTAACTGCTGGAAACCATGTGTCAAAACAACTTACTGCTTAATGAAATATCCTGCAGTGTGCATACTAAACTCCATCTAAAATGGGTTTAAACAGCATTTTTCTAACTGCATTATAATCACCATGCAGTTTCTAGGACCTACATTAATATTAAGCATTTGTCACATAGCAGGACCATTTAAAATGTGAAATGATTAAAAGAGGTACGTAAATCAAATGCTGACCAGCAGCATCTGAAATTTCCCTTAGACAAATCTATACTATCTCCTGCATTTAAATGGGTCAGACCTGAATCACTTCAGTGGTGACTTCCTGTTTGCTGAACCTGTAGACTATGACATGAGCCGAAACTCCAGCCACACAGAGCACACGGCTCTCCGGACACCAGGACAGGATCTGGATAGCGAACGGATCTTCATCCACAATTTCAGTACTGGATTTGTCCTCTTTACCGCGGGGCTTCTCAAACACCTTCGCTGTTTTCAGCTTATACAAAACCTGCAGCATTACTAACAGACACAAAAGAACAAATTCAGTATCTTTATTAGTCAGAGATCCATTTGCAGCATTTGCGACTGAAAACTGCTGCGTGCAACTATGAAAAAATATTTATATTATTTATATATATATTATTTATATTAATATTTCATCATCAAAAAGTTGCATTCAAATTCAGCGGTGTTTTGTTTATAAATGAACGTGTGTTTTTAAACTAATTTAGTAAGTCAATGATTCAATTTTCCATTCATAAAGACAGTCACTTGCTTTATTTCCAAATGAATCAGCCATTCGTGTAGATTCAACTTGTGACCTAAAACATAAAATTATGTTTTCTGAGACAGAAACTCACATGCTGAGGCATCCCAAAACTTGATTGATCCATCAGCATGCCTGTTGTTTCAGGAAGAAAACAGAAGACAACAATAACTCCAAAACAAAAAAAAAGCATTCTTCCTTCCAAAACCAAAAAGCTATTTTCCTCTCTAATTCAATTAATAAAAGTGAATTATGTATGTGAGAGATCCTTACCCAGTGATGATAATTTCTGAGAAACTTAGTGTTCCCTGGCCCCAGTTACCTCCACTTATGGGCCATTCCTGCATAAAAGACAGATTTGGATCAGTCGTTTTAGGACTATCCATTTTCCTAAACAGCGGAGGGCAGGACATTACCTTTTTACTGAACCCTTGTCTCTTCTGTCTGGAGCCCACTGAGTAAAGTGCAGGAATGACTTCAGCTGGACAGTCCGCAAAATATTCGCAGCAGGTCACCGGAGACTCGTGGATGGACAGAGGATATGGATTCTCAAAGATCGGATACCTGCACAGACAGCTTTTTATAAAACAGCAGCAGAAACCAAGACACCGTGTATCACATTTGGCATTTACTCACCCAATTTGTGCAAGGTCAATGACAACCAAATCCTTCTCCAGCAGGACAACAACCGCATAAGGCTCCTGGAAATCTGTGGGGATACAGAAGGATTTTTTTAAAAACACTTAAATAGGGCATTTTCACAAAATCCCATTTTTTTCTTATTTTCTGAAAAAAAAAAAAAAGTATTCAATAAATTATTTCAATAACTAGATTTTTATTTTAGTTTTTGCATAAATGATCTACTTTAAAACAATGGCTGTCTGGTCTTACAGTTCAGTAAAGGTTATATATGAACTTTTTTTTAATGTTTTTCTAAAGAAATCTCTTCTGCTCACCAAGCTTGTATTTATTCGATCCAAAGTACAGCAAAAACAGTTAAAAAAAACAAAAAAAAACAAAAACAAACTGAAATATTTTTACTATTTAAAATAACTGTTCTCTATTTGAATATATTTTAAAAAAGTAATTTATTCCTGTGTCACATGATCCTTCAGAAATCACTGTAATATTCTAATTTGCTGCTCAAAAAACAATTAATATGTTGAAAACAGCTGTGTAGAATTTTTTTAGGTTTCTTTGATGAATAGAAAATTCAGCATTTATCTGAAACAGAAATCTTTTGTAACATTATAAATGTCTTTATAGTCACTTTTGATCAATTTAAAGCATCCTTGCTAAATAAACGAAAAAAGAAAAAAGAAAAAAAAAAAAAAATTTACTGACTCCAAGCTTTTGAATGGTATAGTGTATAATGTTACAAAAGCTTTTTATTTCAGATAAATGCTGATCTTTGGATATTTCTATTCATCGACGAATCCTGAAAAATGATAATAATAAAAATATTTCTTGACCACCAAATCAGCATATTAGAATGATTTCCGAAAGATCATATGATGCTGAAAATGTAGCTTTGATCACAGGAATAAATTATATTTTAAAATATATTTAAACAGAAAACAGTTACTTTAAATAGTAAAAATATTTTTAAATTTTACTGTTTTTGCTGTACTTTTGATCAAATAAATGCAAGCTTGGCGAGCAGAAGAGACTTCTTAAAAACATTAAAAATCTTACTGTTCAAAAACTTTTGACTGGTAGTGTATATATAACCTTTATATTATATATATATATACACAAAAATAACTAATAAATAAATTATACATATGAAAATGACTCAAGAAATTAACTGTATTAACTGTAGTTCACCTCTGCTGTTTTTAAAGGCTCTGTTAAATATACAGTAAATGTTATGGGAGAAAATCCAGCGATAGGTGGGGCAGTGACTTGCCGTTTGGATATGGGGTTTCACACAGCGTAAGGAAATCCACTATGGGGTAGTCCATCTCCAGCACTGCAGTGCTTTTCCCATGCATCACAGTCAGACAGGCTCTCCTACCCACTGTATCATATGACAAACCTCCACACAGTATCATGAATGGGTCCCTTAACAAAACAAATGAACAAATCTCATTTTTCCATGATGCAAAGAGAAGCCAAGCCGGACGTGAAACAAATTAATGCTTCAATTAGTGCTACAATACAAAATGTGTTGTCAAATTAGCTGCGTAGTTTATGTCTTCTAAAAAAACTTCATGTCATCCCCGTAAAACCCAAAAGCATCTACGCCAGACAGTCTCTCGCAATGCAAGGTTGCACAAGTCTCAAACCAATGCATCATGCCCTGTTTCCCTCATGAATGCAACCCTCAGTAAATGTATTGCCATATTAGCTTTTTATGAAAAACATCATGTCATCCCTGTAAAACCCGTAAAGCAGAAGCACCTCTACCAGACAGTCAACTTGTGCAATGCATCATGCTCTGTTTGCTTCCTGAATGCAACCCTGAGTTCAGCTTCCTTTGAAGGCTTACCCTGCCCTGGTAGTTTTGTATTCCACTTTCAAGATGGGTTTGCACGGCTCTGGCTTCTTTCCATCCTTGGGCTGTTTACCTGAGAGAGAATATTGCACGTTAAACAAGGTGTGCATATAAATATGCCTTCATGTATTTTTATCTCCTATTCAATCTCCAGTATCTGTGTATTTTTATCATGGGAACTACAATAAATCAAGGGTAGACATCTTTAGCAACCTCATGGTTTGATTATGATTAATTTAGTCATAGTCTGATTCCAAAACCATTTTTGGTGCATCTATTACTCATTTTAAAAATAATAATAATTTTAAATTTGATAATTTTCTGTGCATTTTTTAATTAAGATTCATGAAGCATTTATAAATAGATTGTTTTGCTTCAGCCATACATCCCTTTTAGTGAAAAAACTGCATTATTTAAGCTGAAAAAAATTAAATGACTTTTAAACAGTTAAACTGATTGTATTAATCGGTCAAAATTCTTTTTGTCAGTTAAAAGTTACTTTATTTTATTTTATCATGTCTCAGTGTTTTGAACTTTATTCACTTTAAAAACTGACCTTTATTGTATGGACCAAAAGAAAAGATAAAAAATTTAGGAATTTCCCCCCCAATACTTAGGAATAATAACCCTCTTTTTCATCAAACACATTAACAAAAAAACCTTTTTACAAATCATGAAAATTAAGAATGTTTATTTTATTTTATTTTATCATTGTCCATACAATTTAGGTTTGTTATTTTTGGGAGGTTAAAACACATTCTCCTTCCCTATTTAATGTGCAGTGAAAACCTTTGCACATTTTCAGGGTTTTCAGAAACAGAAGCAGAACCTTTCACAGTTGAGTAAACATCTATAGTTGTGAACAATAACAAACAGCACCAACAGGAAAAATCCATGATAGTGTTTCTATTACTTTACAAATGAGAAAAAAAGCAGTGGGATTGATTACATTGGTCAAAGAATAGAAAGACATCAAATTTGCATTCACTCTCTTACCTACTGTACTGTATTAGAAACACTCACACAGTTAGTTAGCATTAATCGTTTTTCTGTAATTTAATGCCAAAGTAATAAAACACAAAGTACTTTTTTTTTTTTTTTTACATTTTTGAAAAATGAACACAAAAAATTGTGATTTTGGCCATACAATATTCCATACAATATTCATTTTTTTGAAAAATGAAAATATACAACCCTTTGCTATATTTACAATATTTATAGTAACTCTTTAAAAACATTGATCTGTTTCAGAAAACCTGTTTAGAAACTATCATTTTTATTTCACTAGTGCTGCTAGTGGCACTCAAAAGGCACGCACTCAAAAGGCACTCTTCACCCTATGCTCTTTTGATATTTATTCTGTGCTCCCTGAAGCGCTCAACCTGAGGAACTTGGAAGGGAGTTTGTTTGGGCAGAAGCTTACCATGCGGCGTAATGATCTGGGCAGGCTTGGCAGGAGCGCGTACATTCCATGTGGTAAGCGTGCCATCTGAGTGACTGCACACAAACTGTTTCCCCTCATGATGCCAAGCCACAGAGTGGATCGCCTACAGGCCAAACAAAGGATGAGTAATCAACCACAAGAGAAAGCAGGTCAAGCAAACTACTGTTCATGTGTTGTGACAACATATATGAGTCAACAATAAACATAACAAACAAACACCTAAGTTCCATTCCTCATAGATAACACAAAAAGCTTTGAAAAAAAGTTACTTCCTCTAGGCTAGAGTTGTTTGAACACTCCACAGATAAGTCAAGTGATCAGTCCACATATACACTTCCAGTCAAAAGTTTTTGGACAGGGTTTTCTAATGTTTTTTTAAAGAAGCCTCATTTGCTTAACAAGCCTGCATTTATTTGATCCAGCGTACAGCAAAAACAGTAACATTTTTCAATATATGTACTATTTAAAATAACTTTTTTTTATATGAATACATTTTAAAATGTAACTTATTTTTCTGATCAAAATGAATTTTGTTTTTCATTTTACTCCAGTCACATGATCCTTCAGAAATCAGTCTAATATGCTGATTTTTTAAATTATTATTATTAAGTACATTTTTACAGGATTCTTTGATGAAGATCCAAAGATCAGCATTTATCTGAAATAAAAAGCTTTTGTAACATTATACACTATACCATTTAAAAGCTTGGCTTCAATATATACTTTTTCTACTTTTATTTAGCAAGGATTCTTTGATTATAAAGACATTTATGATGTTACAAAAGATTTCTATGTCCGATAAATGATGTTCTTCTGAACGTTCTATTAATCAAAGAAACCTAGAAATTAATAATAATAAATGCTTAATAATAATAATAATAATAATAATAATAAATAAATGTTTACTGGAGTAATGATGCTGAAAATGTAGCTTTGATCACAGGAATAAATTACACTTTAAAATATATTCAAATAGAAAGCAGTTATTTTAAACAGTAAAAATATTTCACAATATTACTGATTTTGCTGTATTTTGGATAAAATAAATACAGGCTTGGTGAGCAGAAGAGACTTCTTAAAAAAAAAAAAAAAAAAAAATATATATATATATATATATATATATATATATAAAAATCTTACTGTCCAAAAACCTTTGACTGGTAGTGTATTATGGCACCATATACACTGTAATATTTTTATGTTGTAAGTAAAACAAAGGTTACTGGAGTATGTTTTAAAAGAAAATACTATTTCAAAATATTGTGATTATCAATATGGCTTCAAAATAATAATAGAAATTATTATTATTAACATTATTAACATTAATAGCAGTTGTAGTAATATTTTTAGTTTATTACTAAATAAAAAGAGTACCTAAATAATGTTAGTAAAATAAATAATATATGAATAATTTTATTGTACATAACACAGTTACAATATTAATATTCATGACTGTCTTCATGGCTTCATTTTCAAGCATAAAAACCAAGAAAAAATTATTTCAGCCTTTATACTTCAAAATTTCATATTTAATGTTATTTGACTTTCTTAGTAATAAATTGTAAAATTTACTATCAATTTCTGAGTAAAAATTGTTTCTGCACTTTTTTTGTCTTTTAATGTGATGTATAACTTTTAATGTGTAATTCACTGTCTTAATGATGTGAACAGCAAGTTACCACAAAAATGTCATAACTAATACTAAAATTAAACATGTAAATGGAAGGAAGGCTGGAAATGTACAGCTGTTATTGAATTTTGAAGTAATTTAATACCGCATTAAAGAGAAAACCATTCAATTATTGTTTTTTCATGATCAACCACTACTGTCAAATCTGAGTACTTGGAGTACATCCCATCTCTACTGGAGACCTTTTTCCTTCCTTTGAGGGATGTTACAAAACGAGAGTAAGTAGCTTTGCTTTAAACAATGCTCTAAGTTTGTCCTGAAATTAAAAAAAGACCTTCATTGACATTCATTTAGGATGGGAAACTGGTTCATATCCTACAACAACAAAGCCTCACCTCATCATAGCTGTACCGATAGTCAGCCTTCTTCGATTTCAAGTCCCACAGCACAACTATGCCACACTCAAAACCAATTAAAAGCTGTAAAAAAAAAAACAAAAAAAACACACAACTTTCCTGAAATGGTGCAAACGGACAGCTGAGCAATTAGAAAGTGTTCCGTGGGAAAATATTTTATCCCAAAGAGTCAAGATTTCATACTTTCCCTTCATCCATAGGGTTATCGCTGATATGAACTACAGGTCCAGGGTGAGTCTTTGAGGAACTGTCAAAGAGAAGTGAGTGTTTATGAGAAAAAAATACTTCAAAGCGGTATGCAGAGATCATGCATGATGACCTTGTGTAAATATACGGACATAAGACCTTTAATTAAATTAGAAGAAAACACAAGAGAATCACTGGAGTTCATTGTGTCTAGACACTCACAGTTCAATGGCTTTGTTCCACATGATCACATAGCCTGAGAGGGTGAAGGACTCCACATTGACGATGTGAATGTTCCCTCTTTCCGTGCCCACGTACAGCCATTTACTCTGAAATGGCAAATGGCAAAACGTGATCCTGCCAAAGACAAAGAGAGAGCTGACCTTAATCAAAGTGAAATATTCCCAGTGATTATCTCATACGATGGCGAGCATTTGACTGATTTAAGCCTCGTGACGCATTAAGGATGAAATGGCAATAACAGCAGAGTGAAATCTGGCAAAATGAATGAGTCACGGCTGATAAATCAACTGGTATTACTGTGGACGACTGTGCATTACTGCCATTGTGTGTCTTCTGAATGGGACACCAATCAAGACTATATGCATTCAAGGACACTTGAGAACATTGTCCTGCACTCTTGTCTCTGAACAAACACTCATTTGAAGCATTCATGGTCTGTTGATTAACAGAAAATGCAGAATCTCAAAAGTACACTGCTATTTAAAAAAGACAGAAACTTTGAAAGCGCAGGTAAGTCCAACTTTTGTATTTCCTGAAGAAAATGTAAATAGCGTTTGCCTGTGAAAACCATCCTGCCACAAAAGCACAGAGAGCCCTTCAAGCTTCTCTTCTGTTGACAAGTGCTTCTCATCAAGTGACGGATTATTGGTGCATGTTGTGTTTCCAAATGCATGTTAAAGCGACCCATTCTCAGTGTACATGATAAATACAGTTGAGGTCATAAGTTCACATACTGCTTGCAGAATCTGCAAAATGTTAATTATTGCACTGATGCTTCAGAGGGAAATCCAAAGCATTAAGAGCCGGGGGGTGAAAACGTTTGATTTTGAAGATAAGGGTAAATTTAGCTTGTTTTGTTTTCTGGGAAACATGTTAGCATATTTTGTAGCTTCTGAAGGGCAGTACTAAATGAAAAATATATGATGTACACATCTTCATTCTGTTCAAAAGTTTTCATCCCCCAGATCTTAATGAATTGTGTTTCTTTCTAGAGCATGAGTGAGTATTTGAACCTTCTGTAATAGGTGCATATGAGTCCCTCAGTTGTCCTCAGTGTGAAAAGATGGATCTCAAAATCATACAGACATTGTTTAATAGGGTTCAATACACAAAACTGTTGAAAAACCAAAGAATTTGTGGAACCTGGAGGATTTTTCTGAGGAACAGTTTAACTGTTCAGGACAAACAAGGGACTCATGAACAACTCTCACCCAACACCAAAAACAAAAACACAGCTGTAGATCATTCAGGTAACAACACAGTATTAAGATTCAAGCGTATGTACAATTTTGAATGGGGTCATTTTTATAAATTCAACTATTATTTTCTCTTGTGGACTTTATGAAATATATTATTCAGGTCATTACTAAATAAAAATAACATGCATTTTGTATGATCCCTCTTATTTTGGTAAAATAATTAACATTTTGCAGAATCTGCAAAGATGTATGTAAACTTTTGACCTCAAATGTAATAGTGCATTTTTTATTTGTACACAGGATGCTTACCTCTCCCGACTGAATTTAAGAGAATGAAGGATGGCTGGAAGTTTTTGCCTCAGATTCCACAAATGAATACTGTCATCTGCCAAAGCACTAACCAGCGCACCCTATGGACCAAACACAAAAACACAATAAATGACTAAAAAAAAAAAAAAAAGAGTCAGAGTTACATTTTGAACAGATTAAAAGAGTACATATTTAACCAAAAGCTACAGGCAATGTCAGGCAGAGGGATAAAGCCTAGAGAAAGTAAGAAAGAGCAAAAGACTATACAGATGATCAGAGCAAAACTCACTTCATTGACAAGAAACTCCAGCTGGATGACAGCCGATCCGCTCTCATGCTGGCAGTAACACTCCACTCCTGCTCGGCCGAATCTGTAGGCTCAGTTAAGGTATATACATCTCTGAACACTTCAGATGTGCTAAACACAGAACATAATTAAAGGGTTCATATGATGTTGCTAAAAAGAACATTATTTTGTGAATTTGGTGTAATGCAATGTGTTTATGCGGTTTGAGGTCCAAAAACACATTATTTTCCACATACTGTACATTACTGTGACATAGATATGTGGGGGCATGTTTGAATGAGCTGTTTTAGGAAGGCGTGGCTGGGTCTTAACTTTTATAAAGAATATCTCTTTGGGTTTGAGACTTTAATCTTTGCACTCCAAAGACAAAGGAAAACATGAAATTGCATCACATGACTCCTTTAAAGTGACATTTCACTCACCCTCTTCTACTGCTAAGGTTCTAGGTAGAACATCTACTGCAATTTGCAAAACTAAATGGTGATTTGTACCGCCAAACAGCAAAAAGTAAAAAACAAAAACAAACAAACAAAAAAACATAAAAATAATCACTTTGCTTTCAATTCTTTAGAAATCCAATGTTTTGTGTAAGAACTAGTTCAGTCATATTTATATTACTCTTACATGCATTTATGGCAGACAGGACTGATTATCTCATGTCAAATTTGAGAAAAACATCTTGGAGCTTTGCAGTAAAAATCATGCATAGAAAACAGCTCAGACTGTTTGACCAAGATTCTCCTTTTGTGTTTTAAAGGAGAAGTCCACTTCCAGAACAACAATTTACAAATAATTTACTCACCCCCTTGTCATCCAAGATGTTCATGTCTTTCTGTCTTCAGTCGTAAAGAAATCATGGTTTTTGAGGAAAGCAATTCAGGATTTTTCTTTGTTGGAGCCCCGATTTTGAACTTCCAAAATAAAGTTTAAATGCAGCTTCAAAGGGCTCTAAATGATTCCAGCTGAGGAAAAGGGTCTTATCTAGCGAAACGATCAGTCATTTTTTCGAAAAATAAAAATTTGTATACTTTTAAACACAAGCTTGTGTAGCACAGGCTCTGGGATGCACATTCACAAAACTACAAATCACGTCTTTCATCGTCTGTTTACTCCGGCGCAAAAAGGTAGAGTATGGCAAAAAACTCCATCTCATTTTCTCCTACAACTTCAGAATCGTCCAACATCGTTGTACCTTTTTGTTTGTAAACAGCCTTTGACTTACTTGCACTTCCTTAGCTCCGCATGACCTTTCGACGTGATTCAATAGAACGTCGTTTTGTGGACGTTCATCCCAGAGCTTGTGCTACACAAGCTTTTGTACTTAAAAAGTATACAAATTTTTATTTTCCGAGAAAATGACATATCGTTTCGCTAGATAAGACCCTTCTTCCTCGGCTGGGATCGTTTAGAGCCCTTTGAAGCTGCATTTAAACTACATTTTGGAAGTTCAAAATCGGGGCACCAATGAAGTCGATTATATGGAGAAAAATCATGAAATGCTTTCCCCAAAAATTTCTTCACAACTGAAGACAGAAAGACATGAACATGTTGAATGACAAGGGGGTGAGTAAATTATTTGTAAATTGTTGTTCTGGAAGTGGAGTTTAAGTAAGAAAGAAAAAATACAGGATGCATTATAATAGAGAGACTACAGTATATGCTCTACTGTAGGACTATTTAAATGAACTGCAAAAAGTCACAGCATCTAAAAATAGACACCTTCATATACATTTTAACATAAAAAAACAGATGTTCAGAAAATAGTCTCAACATGTTCATGTTACTTCTGAACTTCCTACAATATAAGTAAGCCACTAGGATTCGGCACTAGAGGGAATCTGTGTTCCCAGAGGCCTGTGCGTTGTATTACCGAGGGTCTTGTCCATTGACTTAACTAAACGGATTATACAAAGTCCCTAATCAGAGTCTTATGTCTTGTCTGTGAATGCTGCTTCAGCCCTCTGGAGTAATGCACTGCAAATGCTCCCATAAACCCCTTCTCCAGCAGGGCAACAACAACACTCTCAGTCAAACAGTCATTCATATTCACCAGCACTGTGTTGCATGCTTTCTATGTATATTTAGGCACAAATGCGAGTACTGTTCCATATCAGGTTGCAGATTCCAGCCTTTCATAATGGGTGAGGAAACGGTTGTGTTGTTGGATGTTTACGCTAACATGAGCTCTTTAGAATCTCTGTTAGATTGTAATATAGTTTAAACAGATACTTTACAGCTTACATTTGTAAAAATAAAAGTTCCAAAAAGAAGTTTTCACATGGGTTCATTTATCAAAGAGTTCTTAAAAGATCCATCTGAAGAACATTTTAAGAATCTAATCTTTTTTCCATGTTCCATGGATGTTGAAGTGTTTTCAAAAACCGCAGATGCCAATAAATACAATACGGGTGAGTAAAAAAAGAGGCCTTTGTGACCCAGGGGCGAAGACTATCTCGCTCTACCAATAGCCACAGATTAGAAAGCTTCAATAAAATCAAAATAAAATCACTGCAAAACAACATATGGACACTGTATGTTGTGACCTCGGGACATCTAGCACACTTCTCATGCCAGGGAATGAATGCTAAAATAGTTGACACTATAAACAGGAAATGGTTTTCTCATCCGTATTGAATCAGCGGTTTCCTGCAGCAGTGTACTAATTTCCTCTTGAGTGACTTACAACTGTGAAAACATTTATAAGACCTGAAGAGCCCTACAAGTACACAGGACCAGCTTGACGGTGTCTAATATGTTAACTCTGTGTTCTTTGGTCACACGCATCTTACTATGGCGAGCTAATGTATCTCTGTTAAACAGATTAATTATGGTAAACAACATTGGCAATACTGTGCACAGGAAAAGAGCCATTACACTGAAGATGAACTCACCTTGCTGACGTGGCGGTCTGTGAACAAGACAGCGCCAGAGAGTGCAAGAGGGCAATAAACTAAAAACAAGACAAAACTAACGGAAGTTTCATGCATTTAGTCATGTTAATATTTCACAGCTTCTTCAAGAAATACACTAGAGACTCACTGATCTAGAAATGTACAATTACTCAGCCACTATGAAACTGGGTTCAGATCTCTAACCTACCAATTTGTTCACATTTATATCCTTAAATATTACAAATTCAGTGAGTGGCATGTGCAACTTTTGCAAACGCATGCACCAGCATTTTTTTTTTTTTTTCAGAAAATCCTCTCAGTGGATTTTCAGACCATATTTAACATAAATTGCTCATAGGAATATTATTTTCAGCTTTATATTAGGTATTTAGTACAGTCATCTGCAAAAAACAAAAAACAAAAAAAAAGACTTTTGAAGGCACACAAGAAACTGTGTGCCCTTGAGAAACTATTCACATGGGAATTTTTCTGCATGCATATGCATTAAAATTTTTTGTTTTATATATACTATAACCAATTTCCTTTGTGCATCACTGCCATCTTACTATGAGGAAAACAAGAGTTTGGATGCAGATGAATTAACAGAGATCTACTTGGCAAAAATTTTCTTAGAGTAGTACCTCTAATATCAAGGCCTAATGTCCAATTTTATGCATCCTTTGTGGCGGTGGAGAAAAATGACACAAAATGAGTTAATGGCACAATACAGCTATGTGCATTGTCCTATTTGCCAAGTTGAAGGGTCTATTAAAAAGACTGTTCGAATAGTGTTCAAAATTTGGCTTTTTTTTTTTTAGAGCAGTATGTCATATTACTTTGATGCATACTTTGTGGCAGCCAAAAAAACACATTGCGAAATTGGCTGATAGCGCAATGGGTGGCATGTATTTTTATTTTTGCAAAGATCCTTCTAGAGGCTCTTTAATACGGTGCTAAGAATATTGTGAGAATAAAGCCAAATCAAATGTAATCAAATTACACACTTTCCCACACTTTTCCAAACTGCATAGGAACCCTGATCTAATGAAAGAATGACAGAAAAGGCAGTTCAGTGCTTCTTGCACTTGAAAAAAAGCCATTATTATCTGCTTCCAATATTGGCCAGCATTGATGCACCAAAATTTCGACAACTAAAAATGTAATTAAAATAGTAAATAAATAAATAAACAAACAAACAAACAAATTAATTAATAACAGTAGTGATAATAAAATATAATAAAAATAATAAAAAATATATAGTTTTAGAAGGCTTAATAATAATAAAAAGAATATATATATATATATATATATATATATATAATATATAAGAAGGCTGAAATGATTGTCCAAAACATTGATATTTAATTAGTACTTCCCTGATTGCACTGTATTTTTTTATGAATAATCTTTTTTTTTTTTTTACTTTTTTAACTGTTTTTTATGATTATTTTAATTCCTTTTATATATAAAGCACTTTGAATTACCATTGTGTATAAAATGTGCTATATAAATAAATTTTAGACTATTTCGGCATCTATTTCATGCACACAATATAGATAAGCTAAGCTAAAAAAACAAAAAAAAAAAACAAGCAAAAAGTAAACATGCCAGCAAAAATTGGTCAAAAAATTATGGTACAGTAGCAATATATAAATATTGGGGAGACTCGTTGCCAAAGAACTTTACTACGTTTAATATTTGAGCATACTTGAGTTCAGTAATCCAAATTGAATTACCAAAACATTATTTTCAGTTTCAGTTTTCAGGTAAATGCAAACTTTAATTTAATTTCGCTGCATTATTATTGGGGATAGCTTTCACCTACATTCATGTCTTGAGATGCACTGATGGAAAACCGAACAGGGATGTTTACACAGCAAGCTTGCCTTCGCCATATTTGGCAAATGGACTGAATAAATAACAGAGGGCTGTTATAAATAAGTTGCAGTGGACCACTGACTCATTATTTATTCATAACTGTAAGCATCAAGCCCTTGACCAGCCAGTTTCTCCTCAGCTTATGTTCTCTGTGGCGCTGGATCAGAGCCCAGGGTCGGACAGCAGCTCTTCACGTTCCATGGGAGCCAGAACCCAACAGAACAAACAGATCGCTGTTCGATTGTATTACTGAATATGACGATCACCACAAAACCAGTATATAACACTTTCAGGAGAGACATAGAAGCTATAGACCACTTCGTCAGATGTAAACATACTGGTCCCGATACACTTCCTGTTTCTTTTAACTTTACACAAACATCACAAAAAATACAACCAACATAACATTTGACTGGATGAAAATGTTACATTAACACCTTTAAGATGTATTTGTATATGTGAAATAAAAAAATAAATAAAAAACAAAAATACAGGAAGTGCTTCTGGACCAGTGTTGTTTACATCTAGCGAAATGGTCTAAAGAACTCAAGTTAAAAGCTGACAACAAAACCAGTCATAAGGGTCAATTTTTTGAAACTGAAAAATTACATACTGTCCCACACTTCCCACAAAAATATTTTTCCTATAACTAAATTTCTGAAATTAAAATAAAAAAAATGCATGCAAAAAACATTTTAAAAAATATGCAAAATGAACACTTCATAATGAACAAAAACAGAACAGAATGTTCCCTTTGGCTAACACTTGGGTGCATGCTGTTGCATTACTGTTATATTTACATTCACCTATACATATACATTGTGGAGAAAAAGTTAACTGACTGGCTGTGTAACATGTCAGTCAAATGTCCAATTCCTGTCTAAGTGGGTGGTCCTTGGCCAGAATACACCATACTCTGGCTTGTGAGAATAACTTAAAATAGATATCCTCTAAACACAGGCTTGAGTCTAAAGCTGGAAAAAATGATTATGTGTGCATATGTGAGGATCTGGATTCACTAAAATTAAACATTCCAGCTGGGTTTCAAACTAGGGACTTTACAATGAGTCAGTTTGGGGCCAAAACAAAAATCACTGTCCTGAAGTGCAAACCTTTGCTGATCTGTGAGTTTCCATCTGTATAACCTGGCCTAGAAAACACAAAGTTGCTCTTTGTGTATATGTTCTTTAACTTTTCCCTTAGATTATGATACAGGGCTCTACGCATACTTTTTTTAAGGAGCACTTGTGCTCCTAACGTAAAAAATTTAGGAGCAGTCAAAATTTTAGGAGCACCTTCTAATCAATAATCAAAAAATCTGATCAAAAATTTGCCTTCCCATTACAAGGTGAAATTTGACTTTGAAATTGTTTTTTTTTTTTTTAACTTTGTAACAGCGTTTTTCTAACTTCATTAAAAGTTTGTCATCTTTTATGTCAAATGTTTTTAGCTTTTTAAAATTTCTAAGTAAAACAACAGAATAAGCACAAGCAGAATAAGAATAAATCACCAATCAAATTAAATCAGTATTACCAAAATTAATTTGTTCTACAGAGGTGGCATAGAAGAACACAAAAGTGGCTTGTAGGTGCATTTTTATATGTTTAATGAGGCTCAGAGGTGGTATGAGTGCAATCAAATTCATAAATTCTTGTTGAAGATTAATGTTTTAAATATAATATTTTGAATAGGAAAATACTAAATGATTTAAATAACCAAAAAGATAATTTAAAAACGAAACTAAATCTGCCAGTAGGTGGCAGGAAGTCAATAATTTAATTACTGAATCATATCATTCATGTGATTCGTTCGAACGGCTGATTCATTCAGGAATAAAGTAAGTGACTGTCTTGATGGATGGGAAATTAAATCATTGACTCACTAGATTGGTTTAAAAATGCACGTTCATTCATAAACGAAACAGAGCTGTGTTTGAATGAAGATGCGCAGCGGCTTAGTTGTGACTTGTTTCAAACTATTTTTGACAACGAAATAGAGCAAAATCAGGCAACAGTGTTAAGTCAGACAATGCAAGTCACTTAATATTAACTTCTTGTTTATTTATCTGTTGTATTAAATCAATATCTCATTTACAACTCCCTTAAAAATCATTAAAAGCTGTCACTCATTTTAGCTCATCACGATCTCACAAAGTTCCATTTTAATCAACAAAGCTCTCTACACTGCACAATTAATCTCTTATTTACACTCCCTCTACACTTTGTTCATGAAAGGATTTGCGAGATATGTCTGTGATACATTGCTCAATGTTGCAAAAACATGTAGAAACCTACGAATCTCCCCTCAGCGCAAACACAAATATGCTGATCAGGTCAGTCGCACATGGTGCTCCTGAATATTTTTTCATTATCGCACACAGTAGTTTTCAGTCGCAAAAGCAACTGAAATGGTCGTGCTGTAGAGCCGTGATACCTCAAAAGTAATAATAAAATGTAAAAACCTACTATAGTACAAGCATCTAGGCAGAATTGTATTAAAACAATCTAAGGCAGTACAAAAATAATCACTCCGACTTGTTTCATTCTTTTGATTTTGGGTCAGAATATGACCTGGATTTGTTCTCAACAGGCTTCATGGGATTTATCCTAAAAGGATTTCCAACTAATATTCAGTATGTACATGCAACTCAGGTATATGTGCTCTAAGGTGCAAATTAACACAGCTCTGCAACATTTCAACTGGGAAATCCACACAAAAGTTTTAGTTTCTAAAGCATCATATTGCCGACCACAATGGGTGACTCACTTCAAACAACAGGGGCTTCCGCTGAGAACAAACAGCCGTGCAATCTGATAAGGGTGCTGTCATACTATATGCCTTAATAATACAGGCCTCAAGTGCAAAAGATTACAATGCAGCTAAAGCGGACAGGCTTGTCAACGTTCTCTGCAATCGCTGACATTTGTTCCTGGGAACTGAACAGTGCCAACAAGGCAGTAAAGCAGCTCTCAAAAGAGAGAACAAGGAGGAAACAAGCAAAGCAGAGAGGAGATGTGAATGAAGACGAGATGAAGTGGAAGGTGAGGACTACACAGAAAGAAGACTATCCAGAGGTCCAGAAACCATTAAAGCTTTACACATATGCCGGTTCAGCACAGCACGGGGTTGTACATCTTTAATAAAACTGCCATCTGAGCATAATTAAAATTCTGTCTCTCTGGCCAAGAGCTGCTTGATTAGTTCATTAAATGAGACTCAAATATATCTAATACAAAACACCATCTATTAACTAGGAAAAGAGGCTCATCATGACAAGATTCTTGGCCTAAAATCTTGTCAGAAAGTTGGTAAAGTTGAAAGGTTATATATGCCTTAGAGTAAGAAAGACAGACAATAGATAATGGCATTGCTAGGTTTTGCTAGGGTGAGTTAGTCCTGTCGCAAATTGCAATTATTGATTTTTTTCATCTGATCGTGGTTATTTGATCTTATTCCAATTATGTTAAATCCTATTTTGACATTTAAAAATGAAAAAGAGAGATCTGAGCATTTAAAGAAATGCCATTAAATACACAAGTAGTAAACATAGAGGGGAAAAAATACAGAAAAAATATATTATTTCATTTAGTAACAATTCCAAGTGAAAAAAGCGTGTACAAAGTGACGAACTGAACAGAAAGCAATAATTAAATCACAATTATTAGTATGACAATTAATTGTCAGCACAATATTGCTGATAGGCAGTTGCTAGGGCATAGCTAAGCAATACTATATTATAGATAAAGACAGAGAGATACATAATGGCATTGTTAGGGAGCTCTTAAGGTGCTCTGAACGGTTGCTAGGACACTGCTTGATAGATATTAAAAATATTAATATCTAATATCCTCCAATCTACAGCAAAATCTGCCGTGCTTCTTCGACATGCTTCTGCAAACAGACATGCACATACCGCATTAATGACAAGCTCTTTGTGCAATACAAAAAAATAAAAATAAACATGTAATTATAAAGCTATTTGACTCCACGGCTTGTACTCTCCCTTCCTCATCCAAGCCAAACTGGAGCCATTAGTAGGTTTCAAAGTGATAATGTCAAGATCTGTCCAAACAAGATTAAGAACAGTAATCAAACAGGCCCTGGGTGCCTTAAACAAACTCTGGAGCAGTCTCAAATGGCCGTTATTTAAAGCACTTGGAGTTGGATGCTGCCAACAGCAGCCTACGAGAGCAGCAGAGAGGAGAGGGTCATAGATCACGAGGCAATCAACACTGAAACACCACTGATGATACTAAAAATAGCACTAATCAATTCAATTTGTACCACGCTAAAGCCTAATAAAAAATTCTTCAAGCATGAATTGTAAAGCGCCACTGGCTACGTAAATAAGCAAGGTGAGAACTGAAGATGTTATCAGTTTTCAGCACACATTTCCTCCTCTTGGTGAGATCTGGGTGGCACTTCCTCATTCAGATGTTTCTTAATCCACAAACCAAACTGGTTTGATTAACTGTTATATATTATGTTATATATTAACCTGTTAACCGTCTGCATCCTGCTAGCAGGATGCTTGACATTTTTTATTGCCTTTTCCCCCATCACGTAGTTTAGTAATCATTCTAATTTAGATATCATTTAAACAATCTAAAATCATCCTGTAAAAACTATTTTGTAATCAAACATTGTGAAATGGTACTTTAAAACCTTTTAGCAGGCTCCTCCTCCTAGTGGGTGGTGTCAAGGAGAACAAAACATTATCAAAGGAGTAAAAATATTTAATAAACAAACATGAATGATGGATGTTTACATCCCGTGCAAGTTTGAAATGATTCCTTTCTACAAGTCAACTGATTTGAGATTTCATTTACAGTAGTGATGGCCGCTTTTGAAACACTGCTTCATGAAGCTTCGAAACCTATGCAAATCATTTTTGTTTCGAAAACAGTGGTTCGGAGCGCAAATCAAAAAGCCAAAGTCACGTGATTTCGGTAAACAAGGCTTTGTTACGTCATTTGAAATTTCAATGGTTTGCCGATGAGGGGCAATTTCTGTGAACCTGTGAATCATGCGAGTTCACTCAGATTGTCCCCCAGCGACGAACCATTGAACCATCCTCTATGGTTTTTACCTAATCCGAGCTCAGTTTTATCCATTTGTAGACATTTTCAACAAGACATTTGTGTAATCAAAAGGTTGAGTAGTAGTTAAAGGAGTACTATTATGCTTTTACAAAGTCTTGATTTTGTTTTGGGGTGTACTAGAACTAGTTTGGTGGTTGGCATTTTTTTAACATAATTTACATTATTACAATACATTTCTCCCAGCCTGGCACAAACGGCTCGATTAGTTCCGGGTTTAATAAAGGCCCACCTTTTTAAAAAATGAAATGTGTTGTTATTGGTTAGCTGTCCCACTACGTTATGATTGGCGAACAGCTTAGACGGTGTTTCAGTACTGTCACACCCCTTGTCAAAGCAAGTTCCATGTACAACTGTTAGCGCAAGCTAGATTAAAGTGATTCTTATGTTTTAAATATGGATATTTTTCTTACAAAAATGCATCAATTCGCTACAGGAGGCCTTTACTGACCCACTTTTTATTATGGATCGATGCACATTATTGGACTTGTTTTGGACTGATAAACACCCGTCTACGCCATTCTAAAGCTTGGGAGTGCCAGGATAAATTTTAATATAACTACGATTGCATTCGTCTGAAAGAAGGAAGTCATATACACCTAGGATGCATGGAGGGTGAGTAAATAATACGCTACAGTAGTGTGGGTCCTATCGTCAGGCTGCGAGATCGCCAATACATGATATTATGCTTGTGTTTATACTCCCTGCGCTGCGGCTCGTTGAAGCTGCTCTCCGCGCTGCATCGCTAAAGTTAGGCTAATCCCCTACCAAGTCCCTACCCTATTCCCAAAGATACACAATGCTCTCCTTAAACATACAAAACACGCCCTGCAAATTAATAATAATCATTTACAAAACGCACATTATACAGACACTTCATATTTAATGGTATTTTATTATTTTGATTGCATTTAATATATTATACTTTCAAGAAGGCATTTGCATTTGGTTTGGAAGTGCTGTTTTTTGCATGTTTTGGCATGAGTTCTTGTTGCATTTACACAGTTTTGACCAGCATGTGGTGTTTCGAGAGCTTTGAAACAGTGAATCATTTTGCAAAGCAATTGGTTCAATTGATTCGAAGCTTCCAAAAGGTTTGTTTCGAACATCACTACTTTACAGTATGTCTGCAGCACAAACATGCAGGATGAGTAACAAATCAAGCAGAAATAGCACATTTAATGTACTCTTTGGCACATTAGATGATGTTGCTAAAAATAGCATTAATCAATTAAACTTCTATCATGCTAAAGCCTAATGAAAAAGTAGTTACATGCCTTACAAATACATGTAGTCTAGTGTAGATCTAGTGTATCTAATGTACTCTTTAGGTCAGAATGTTATCAAGTCACATGCTTTTTAACTCTACATTCCTCTTTTTTGACCTTACATCACCTTATGCAGCACTCGTCTTCAGTGAGACGGCAGTGAAAGAAGAAAGGATGAAAGAAAGTTGCATTCTCAAAGAACAGGAGGCAACTTCCTCATCTGGTAAACCACAGTGGTTTGTGGTGTTTCTATACAGAAATGCAAAGAAGGGCTTCCTATTTCAACTGACGATGCAAAAATGTGATGTTCTCAGGTTTTTCAAGTTTTTGTGGGTTAAACAGAAGATTCTGATTTCTTGGTTTAAACATGTATCGTAAAGAAACACATTAGTGTTTCTTAAACACTTTCATTGGCAGTGATTGATTAAGCTTTCAAGTCTTTACCATGCATAAAACTTTATCAGATCACAGTGCATAATCAGAACAAAAAGCATTCAACAATCAATTCGTAAATTATTCATGCATAAAACCTCACAAACGTTTGCTCCTTAGCACTGTAATTTGGAAAAACATTACCAAGCAGCGTCGAGACTGCATATTAAGCGCTTTAACCGTTTTCATGCCGCCAAGAATCTTGAACAAACTGCTAGTATTTATTATCAACCCAAGACAGCTGAAACTCCTCCAAACTCCTCAACATCCTGCAAGGTGTCTATATGAACACACACAGATACAGACACAAGAGACCAATCATGTAAAATTAGATATTTACTGTTAGTAAACACCTCATTGAGTTTGTGTCAGCTATGCTGGAGGCAATGACGCAAATCGATACACCATGTCTTTTGATAAATAGCCCAATCGACTGAATGACAGTAAGCCCATCAGCTCTTGCTGCACATTAACACATCCAGGCAACAGCTGAGCAAGAGGAGTCAGCCAATCAACTCAACTCTCCACCACAGAGAACACTGACCTGGTGGGTGGCTTGTGACTTTCCACAAGGACAAAATGCCACTGATACAATGAAGTTACAGACGACCTACTGCACACCATTACAAAAGCATAAGAGAGGGGCACTCCCACAATCAAGATTAAAATCTGACAACAAGAAGTCAGTCTGGCCTTCAACCACGCAACCTTTTTTGGTATGGACGGCCGTTATAACTAAAATCATGTGTCATGGTGTATTTCACAAGAGAGATGATAGCATGAAATATTTTTGAGAAGCAGACATGCATTGTGACATTCAAATATTTTTTTATAATAAATTAGTATTAAATCATAACTCTATTTCTGAAAAAATAAAATACTTCATATGGGCCTATTAATTTTTTGTAAATTTTGTAATGTTTTGAAATCAATTGTTTAGACTTGCTTTTGATTGTTAACATTTCATTAAACTGTTAAAATGGATTATGGAATTTTAGTTACATTTTATACCTTTCATTATTTAGATAAATTAAACACACTTTTTGATTACTTAAATTTAATTTAACAATAAAAATAAAATCCCAAAAACTAGAAAAGTAAATAGAAAAAATAAAATTTAGAATAAAAAAAATAACAGAATATGGGAAAAAATGTTGAAATTATTTATTTACTTTTAAAATGTTTTTTTTTTTTTTTTTTTTTTTTTGGACAAACTATTTAACAAATGTGACCCATAAGTAGCACAGGTATATTTGTAGCAACAGCCAACAATACAAACGTATGAGTCAAAATGATTGATTTTTCTTTTATGCCAAAAATCCTTAGGATATTAAGTAAAGATCATGTTCCATGAAGATATTTTCTAAATTTCCTACCGTAAATATATCAACACTTATTTTTTGATTAGTAATATACATTCATTTTGCTCCCTCATATTCCAGATTTTCAAATAGTTGTATCTTGGTCAAATATTGCCCTATCCTAACAAACCATACATCAATGAAAAGTTTATTTATGTAGCTTTCAGATGATGTATAATTCTCAATTTCAAAAAATTGACCCTTATGACTGGTTTTGTGGTCCAGGGTCACAAAATTATTGTTCGCCTTTTGATTACACAAATGTAATTTAAATCAGACGAAAAAATTTAAATGGAAAAAGCAATTTCACAGGGCCCTAATTTTTTTTTTAACTTGTATTAAATTGTTGCTAAATTGTAGAAATCTCATTACTTCAATTAATTAGACATGCTTTTTGATTGATGTAATTATTACATTTTTTTTTTAATATTTACATATTTATTTATTATTTATTTACTTATTTATTTGTTTCCGTGCATGTAACAATTGTTTTCAGTAACTATTTACAGATTGTAAAAAAAGATGATTTATTTCACATACAGCACAGATTTTTTAAATATGAAGGGTTTGTTTTATTTTCTTTTAGTTTTTTGTATTGTGAAGTTTTTGTGAAAACCATAATAAAATAACATTAGAAAATATACAAAATATTTTACCATTGGACAGTATAGAGCACCTAGCTCTACTCTGTAGCCATGTTTCTTTTGACAGAAACAATGACATGGTGTACATCTGAACATAAAAACACTCAGAAATAAGCTGGAGCAGCTTGGATGAGTGTGTGTGGCTCTAACAGACGTGCCCAGCAGGACCAGCGATGTTTCCAGCACGTGCGAGGTGGCTTTCTGGCAGATAGTCGGCAGCACCAATGATGAGACGAGCTCTGCAACATATGGCAGTGGAGCTGCTCATGCCACAGTGGAGATATCATTAATGAGCGCAGCTCCTCTAGGAATAAAGACCCTGCTTCTAGGAAATGTGCCTCTGAAATGAGGCTGCTCGTATACATGACTCTGTGAGAAACGGGCTCCTTTGATTTCCACCGCCTGGAATCAACTGACCTTCTCACTGATGACAGAGCATATAGTACATGAAAGCATTAGTTTTGAAATGCTCAGAAATACAACAATTTCTGCCATTTTTTAAAAGCAACAAGCCACATAGTTTTACCACAGTTAATATATATTTAAAAAAGATATTAGACATCAGCATTATATCAGCCACCCTGCCTTAGATATTGGCATCAACATCAGTTACTGAGCAACACATATCAGTCGATCAATAATACTAGGCATGTTGATTTGCTAATGCTAATTTTTCCACAAGCCTCGGTGACTTTCCTTTAGTTTTTCATGTTACTTGAGTCAGTAGCTCGTATGATGCTTCTCTAGGGTAAATATTCATATCTCCTGGGGGAACAGCGTGACTCTTAGAAGCTGATTTGCCAGAGGATGTTGTTACTTGTATTTTGCAACTTACATAATCATGTGTTTGTGTGGAGGTTAGTAAAAAAGAGCCACACATGATTTGAACAAGTCAATTATTTTGTGCAACGCGACTTCCAACACAGAAGGGTGGGAGGACTGCCTTTGTTTAAATATACACAAACAACACGACCGCATCTGACACTTATTTTTCCCCAGGTAAATCAGGCTGGGTATGTTGCCAGCTCTTCAAATAAAAGGATACAGTCTCAGGGCTCCACTTTGTGTGCCAATAGCCAGAATTTTCTGCACAGGATCAAAAGCCATGGAAGAGGGTTGATAGGGAAAGCCATGTCGCACTGTCTGTGAAGCAGAAGATGATTTGCATTAAACTACAACCATGACAATAGTGTTCTAAAAAGGCACAGTTCACCCAAAAATGGAAATTGTTACTCGCATTTTGATCAAAACGTGTTTTAACCACCAATTGCACTATATTCTAAGTCTTCTGAAGCCAAAACATCACTTCATATGAGGAAATGACAGAAATGTAAGTAATGATTTGCTGATAATAATGTCTGTAAAAATGGAGAATTTTCAGGTTTTTTTTTTTTTTTTAGGAAATAACCAATATTTTAATCTGTCCCTCATACAAAGTAGGGTTATTATGCTTAACTAAAACTAAAACTATATAAAAAAAAAAAACATTTCATATAAGCAGTAATACATATTTTAAAAAGAACTCCAATTAATTAAAAAACATACAGACACAAAAAAAAAAACAAAAACATATTAAATCTAGTCAAATAAAGTAATAAAAATACTAAAACATGCTAAACCAAATTAATAAAACATACTAGACTAAATTACTAAAATATACTAAAACTAAAATAAAAACTGAAAATATATAAATAAAAAAACATACAGAAATAATATCCATTTCAAAATATTAGCAAAAACTATGATAGTCTATCAATGATACTAAAATAAAACTGATAGAAAGATAACATATTTCCTCAGAAGATTAGAAATATTAAGCATGTTTAACATGCTTTTTTGGAGCTTCATAGACAAGTTCTTGCAAGCATAAAATAAACAAAAACTGTCTATTTGTGTTCCATGGAAATACTCCATGAGGGTCATTTATTAACAAAGACATTTTTCATTTTTTACGAGCTCAATTTTTTCTTTTTTACGCAGGAAACATGATTCCATGTCAATCATTTATGGCAAAAGAACGTGTGAACGACCCGAGCGAAGAAAACATGATGCTGGTTAAACATTGCATATGCGGAAACATCCTTCGGTCGGTGCGTATTCACAATATACTTTAACATTTGATAAGTCAACATACATGAGGTGAATTGATGGTCCTTGCACATAAAACCAAAACAAAAATGTGGAGGAGCACAAACAAGTTATAACATTTCATGAAAACACAAATTATTTGAAGTTCGCAAGGCCTCTCTGCCTATTAGTGGCTTTAGTAATTACGTGGGGGCCGGGGATTCCAATTACGATTTAATTCGATAGAAATTAAAACGGATATTAAAAGATGAGCTTCAGACCACAGGATACTGAGAAGCTGAAGTTGCCAGCTGACTAACATCTGAATTACAGTGGTGGTACCATAGTACAGTGATGACATCAAATGACACCATGGTACTGAATGATTACCATATTCATGTGCTCTGGTATTAAAAGGAATTTTTTTATTACTTTTTTTGTTTAGTGAGACTAACTGCTCACTCTGTGGGTAAATATTTGAGCAACACTAGGTTATTGTGGTCATTTTCCAGGGACAGTCCCGGGTTTTCGCTGTTCTGTTACCAGATACGGCCACATTTAACATCCCACAAATATATACAATGTAATAAAAAGCCCAACCAATACCGCATTTGTGTAGCGATTACGACTATATATGCAGAAAGCACATATCTAAATAATATGCCTAATTATAGAAATAGTAACGATCCATTCTAAAAGCACAAACATAACATCAAAAACTTTTAAAAGTTGTAATTACTGCATAAAGTAGATTCAGATAAATAGTTTTAGTTATCAGATGTTCTCTTATTTTATTTTTGTGAAATATTTTGTGGTTTTCTTAAGTCATCATTTTGTTCTAATATTGTTTTGAATGGTTATCATTAGGGATGCACCGATACCGATACTGGTATCGGTATCGGGCCCGATACTGAGCTCCTACTCGTACTCGTACTCGTTAAAATGCCCCGATACCAAACGCCGATACCACATCATGTGACAAGTGTGTATGCAGGCAAAGAAATACCGACAACAAAACAACAGACAGCAGAATGGAGTCATTAGAGATTAAGGATGTCTACGAAGTATATGTATGCAAGTAATATAATGTTAAACATTCAGTATTAAGCTTGTATAACTGCTGCGCGTCAGCTGATAGACAAAGCACGCAGATTGGATTGAAATGCGCGGCGGCCAAGATGTGCGGGCTTGTCGAGTTAATATCCTGCCTTGACATCACTGGAAAGTTTGTAGTTCGGTGAGATATGTCAAAAACAATTGAAGTAAATCAATGCACAAGTTATTTAACGGTATAGAGAGAGAGGGAGTGAGAGACAGAGCGCGAGACAGAGAAAGAGAGAGAGCGCGCGCTGTTGCGTGATCTTTATTGATGTTCGCATATTTAGCACACGCATCTTTTGGATTAAAACAAATTTGTAAGCTTAAAAAAATATATATATGGGGCATTCGTTATAAACATCATTTATTTTCAACCTTAAGTAAACACGACTGTCCGGCGAAAGTGAAACTATAGCAGCCTGTGTGAAATGCAATAGGCAGTACTGTACTTGCGCATGTTTTGCTTGCTTCACGAGTGTTTCTGCATTATTTGAGTCGCTTTGGATTATAGCACAAATAGCAGCATATTTCAGATGAAAAAACGCTACTTATATTTCTGAAAATATCAGAGTTAGGAGATTCATAATGAATGGTTCGCATGATTACAGTATTGAGCTGCTGCAATGGAGCAGTTTAATGCTATTAAATTGAAGATGATATACCACAGAGCAAGAAAAAAAAAAAACAGTGAAAGTAACAAAACACATTTTAATGGCCATAATTAAGTGTAAAAATAAAAATAACTAAGGGATATATAGTCAACCCAAAAATTATTCAGACAGCAGATATACACCATCTTTTGATCATTTTTGATATATGTATTTTTTTTACTAGTGGGTGCAGGACACAGTTTATGGTAATGTGATCTAAATAAATTTTGGTTTGACTGTATCTATTTGATAAATGAAGTTGACCAATTAACATTATACATATTCTTTTAGTTTCTGTACCCTATATTTTACAAATCTACCAGTAAATTTTAAAATATCGGTATCGGTACTTGGAATCGGCAAGTACCAAAAATAAAAGTATCGGTATCGGGCGAGTACTGGAAAAAGTGGTATCAGTGCATCCCTAGTTATCATTGTTTAGAAGGTCAGTTTGAACCACAAACATCATAATAACAAAAACATTCAATGTTAAAAATGCATTATAGATAGATTGAAGATATAATTCAGCCCTAATAATAACAAAAACATTCAATGTTAAAAATGCATTATAGATAGATTGAAGATATAATTCACCCAAAAACGAATTGTCAAAATGAATCATTTTGTAAAGGAACTCATACATGTTTGGAATACATGATGACAGACTTTTAATTTTGGGGATGCACTATCCCTTTAGTGATATTTTGATCACTTGCTATAGGAAATAGGCCTACTTTCACTTTTAAACTTACTTATCTCAGAGATAAACAAATACAATTTTACACAGTCATCGAACTGGATCAAAAAACATCCGTTCACACTAGCAAAGGAGCCGTTTTGTTCTACAATCTGAATTAAACTGCTAAACAAAACATTAGCACAGGTATTTCTTGACAGACAAGACTGGCACGCCTTGAAGTATAACAGAATGAGTCTGTCATTGTACCTCATACTAACTTGAATCAGTTCCGCTCGTTCCAAAAAAGTAATTTGGCCGTTAAATGAATTCGTATTTAAATAACCGCCACCGATTCGTCAACCGTCAGCTCGGACGTCACACGAGCGATTAATCTCGTGAACCTACCCCCGGGTGATTATTCAAGCCGGTGATGGTTAAAACCGACTCTGAGGTGATTTAACCGAGTTGGCGACCGCTTTTATAAACGTTCTCCGGCGCATTAGAATATTGAGGCGAGTTGGCGCCACTCACTCACCTCCACACTCCCTCCCTCACCCCCCACCCCATATGAGATCACAGTAACTAATCCCACCTTGCAGAGCTGGAAATGCTCTGACTGCAGGGTCTCCTGAATCATGTCATTCTCCCTGTTTCCCGACTGAGGGGACGCGGCAGCGGCGGAGGAGGAAGAGGACACCGCAGTCAACACCTTCCTGATATTAAACTTCTTCATATTGCCTCCAGCAAATGCGAAACGAATACAAAATCAGCATCAACAGAGCGAGCATAAACAGAAGGTGGCGAAGACTGCCACACAAGCGCACTGTTGTTGTATTCGTCCTGATGTCTCACATGTCAGCCAGTGTTGTCATCCCGTCTCTGTCATAATCCCACGCTCATTTCCTAAACACGGCCGCCGGATCGAATGTCACTTCTTTTTCATTTTAATCGCGACACGGGCAGCGTAATCCAGTTAGATTTGGCCAATCTCGCTGTGTTCCGTTCCCTCCCCTCGGCTGGTTCCCCCCACTGCTAACGCGGAAACGCAGAGCGCTGCAATCACCGCGACGAGTCTGCGCTGTCGAGGCGACACCCGGATGTGCGGGAGAAACACCGCTGCGGTGCACTGACTCAGGATCAGCGCGCGTGGCCTCTGCCAGTTATCTATAATAACCTTCAGGAAAGTCAACAGTTCCAACATTAGATGATGATTATGATGACGATGAGGGCAATCAACCAACCCTGATGGCTTTCATCGGTTTTATTTTATCACACTCTTGTAATAATGCAATTACACTGAATCAGTTTAAATAAATAAATGATCATATATTTAAAATTATTTAATATTATTTATTATTTAATTATATTTTAATTATTATTATATTAGAATTATAATAAAACTATTATTATTATTACTGTTGTTAATAATTATAAAAGACGATATATATATGAAAGTATTAATATAGAATGCCATATAATAATAGTATTATTAAAATAATACTATTAATTAATTTTAATTATTCTAATTGCGTTATAATTATATAAATAAGATCATTAAATAAAAAAACAGTTTGTTTATAATTAAAAAGTAGTAAGTTAAACTATATATAAAGTACATATAATTAGTATTAATTTAATTACTTAAATATATAATTCATATAATATTATCATATTTAATATTGATATTTAAAAAGGAATTTTAATTAGTTTAATTAATCTTTTGTGTTTAACGTAACACTTTATTTTAATTGTCCATGAATTTTTTTATAGAACAGAATTAAATATAAAAATAATAAGACATTATAATTAAACGGTAAGTAAATAATACAATTAAATGTTATATTATCAAAACAATATTTAAAAAAAAATAGTATTTAATTATATTTACATGTATTATTATTACTACCCAACAATATACTATATAATTATTAATTATTATATTTTAATTATTAATTTTTTTATAATTTTATTTAAATGTATTTATTTGATTAAATTTATTATTATATGATATAATAACACTATTATTGTTGTTTTTGGTTAATAATAATTATAAAACACGTCATTAAAATACTATTTTTAACATTATTTTAAAAAATATTTTCTAATAATATAATACAATGAACGTTTAAAAAAAACTTTTTAGCCAACTATATTTGTTATATTTAATTTAATCATATAATAATAACAATAATAAGAAGAAAATATTAATATAGAATGCCATATAATAATAGTATGTATTCAAATAATACTATTTAATTCATTCAAATTATTATAATTACGTTATAATTATATAAATAATAATAAGACAAAATGTTATTATCAAAACAATATTTTAAAAAATAAAACTATTTAATTATATTTATATTTATTATTATTATTACTACCTAACACTATTTAGTAAAGTAATACTATTTAATTGTTTAATTTATTAATAATTGTATTTATTAAAATGTATTTATTTGATAATATTTTAATTATTATTATTATATTAACACTGTTGTTGTTAATAATTATAAAAGATATGTAATTAAAAAACATTTTTAGCATTATTAAAAATATTTTTAAATTATTTTATTTTTTATTATTAAAATATTATCAAACAACAAATAATTTCCATCTTTTTCTTCTTAGCCAACACTATTTATGTGTTACATTTAATTTAATCATTTAATAATAACAATAAGAAAATATTATGTATTAACATAATACTATATAATTAAATTTTTTATGATTATAATGTAAGACATTATTGTTAAACAAGTAGATTATACAGTTAAATATTATTATTATCAAAACAATATTTAATTAATTTAATTATTTATTTATTAATAATTGTATTTATTTAAATGTATTTATAAAACATAAAGCCTTTTTTAGAGGGAAGACTAAGGCTAGAAAGGCATATTTTTCCTCTGTTATTGTCCAGGAAGATTAGTTGTTTGAAAAAGTTTAGTTATCTGAACACGTATCGACCCTTTCTGACAACATTACCTGAAGTGGACACTATTTGTTGCATAGTTGTCATAGTTGCATAGTTGGATTCTGCAATTATAGCCTATTATATAAAAAATAAGATTAAGAAAAAAATCAACAACAAATAGAAATATTCATCCATTGTCTTGGACAATAGCCTATTAAACTAACATATAAAATATAAAAGCCTTTCTTGATGTAAGTGTGACAACTTGCCCCTCTCTGAAATTGATAAAAAAAAAATACTCTTGATCTGTTCAACCTCCCATTTAATATCCACCTACAGTATGTTATATACAGTAACTGACTCATGTCTTTGTTAATGTTAATGTGGTCTTATCGTGTCTTCATTTTGGACACGATTCACAAAAATTTGCAGCTGGATTATAATACCCCAGTAAACCGTAGAGTTGCTAAAATATTAATTTTATTCCATTAGCTATAATTATGTACACATACAACAATTTGCATTTAAGATTTCAGCACAGAGTGCTTTAGAAAGGAGAGAAAATTAACAGTATATCTAATGAACTCAACACTTTTCTCTGTGAGACAGGAGTGATTTACAGTACTGGCTGATCAGGTCGTCTGGGACTCTCAGTCTGGGTACAAAATATTCTCAATGAAGCCTGTGGCAGACACATTTGGCCCGTCCCTCCTGCTGTTTCCGGATGCTTGGAAACACACAGTCCCCACAGTCTCCTCTCGCTGTCTCAAGAGTTTAATGATGTAATTTTCAATCCAACACTTTATGCAGAAAATATTACAAAATCCTAAATAGTACTGTTATTATGTGTTTTGGGACAGTGGATCGAAATATAATTTGTATATTGGTTGCTTTATCATCACAGTAGCTTTAAAATAAACTCAACTGTACTTTTAAACATTTTAATTCATAGGTCCTACATCATAAGTAAAATACAACAGTTTAATTCTGAACACCAAAACAAGTCAGATAAACTATTAATTCAATCCAGAACAAACACTGACCTCCTCGAAAGCACTGAATTAGAGGACAATCTGGGTTTCACCCACTAGATGGAGCCATAATCATTCTTACATCCCAAATTAGCAATGGCATGAATAAGGTTGAGAACAGCCATCCACTCAATCACATATAATTTTATATTATATTATTGTTTTAAGTAAAAACAATTAAGAATTGTGGTAACACTTTACAATAAGGTCCCATAAATTAATGTTAGCTAATGCATTTATTTAAATATTATTTATTTATTTAATATTATTTATTTAAATATTTTAGCTGATAAAAACAACACAGTAATCCACAAGTAATCCACACCACTCCAGTCAATCAATTAACATCCTGTAAAGTGAGAACTGCATGTTTGTATAGCACAAAACCATCATTAAAGCATTTTAACCCTAAACTGTTGCTCAGGCCAAAATATGACGATAAATACAAACAAACAAAATATAACGATTCCTCCAGAGGAAAAGAAAATCTGTTGTTCTCTCACATCAAAATATATCACCGTATTTGTTTAGATCTGTTTTGGACAGTGCATTTTCTCTCCTGATTCAAATTAGGCAACTTTTTCACTGGAGAAAGCAAAGTTATGAGTTATGGATTCATATTCTAGCAATGGTTTGAAAGTTAAAACGTATTAATGATGGTTTTTAGTTTTTAGTTAGTTAATAATAAATACAACTGCTTGTTATTTCATATTAGCTCTTTAGTATAGAAATATATAAAAAAAATATTTAATTATATTGTATTTAAATATTTTTATTACTATTATCCAACAATATTTAATAAAGTAATATTGTTTACTTGTATTACTTTTATATTACTTTTTAAAAGTAATATATTTGTGCCATTACTTTAGAGGGGAGAAATAGCAGGCTAAAAAAATCTAGCAAAATACTAAATGCTGAAATTAACATGAATTAAGATTAATAAATGCAATGTATTAGTATACAAGTATCAAATTCAACAAATGGATCTTTATTGTGAAGTGTTACCAAAAAAGTGAAGCCATTTCTTCATACAAAACCTTATTCATATTAATTTGCTTAAATCGTAAAACTTCTTTAATAAAATGTAATGTGGACCACTATATACAGACTTGTCAAGGTCAAAAACGCATTTAAAGTGCAGAAAGGTCATGCATCATGCATCTCCTTATGCATCCCTTGTACTTTCTTCTGTCCAGCTTCCCTCCTACTTGTGTGATTCTCAGGCTCCGTACGCCAGCGGAGTCATCATCCGCTTCTCCATGAGAGCCATCTGCTCACACACATGGAGCCGCCGCTTACCCATCACACACAAACACAACCTCTTTGTGTCCTGTGAAAGAGTTTGTTCGGGGTAAGCTGTGTCATGTGTCGAAGGGAAAAGTTGATTGGGAATATGTGACAGTTTATGAGTGATTATTTTGCTGCAAATCACTCGTTGACACAACAAAACACAGGAAAAGGTTTAACATTTAGAAAAAAAAAAAATGTCCCTCAAATTTTGTTGAAGTATCCAATGGAGCGCTGACATCCAGACTGTTAAAACAGTATTTATTACTAGAAAGTTGCTGTTCTAATTAGCAGAGCCAATGATTATGTGATGTTTTTATCAGCTGTTTGGACTCTCATTCTGACGACACCTATTCACTGCAGAGGATTCATTGGTGAACAAATTATGTAATGCTAAATTTCTCCAAATATAATGAAGAATCAATCTCACCTACATCTTGGATGGCCTGAGGGTGAGTATTTTCAGCAATAATGTTCATTTTTGGTTAAACTATTCCTTTAAAGCAAGTAAAAAAAAAATCTGTCAGTGAGGCATGTAAAATAATCTAGACTCAAAGAGAAAAAAAGCTTTCTTTTTTTGTTTTAAACTTAAATGCATTTGATTGTAACACATTTTTCAGAAAACAAGCCTTAGCTTGTTTAGATATTTGTACAGGAAAACAAAAATTGCTTGAAATTATGAGACGTGAGTTAGTAACTTTATAAGAGTAGAATTCTGAAGTTTTTGAAATGTAATATTTTTACACGTAATATTTTTGTGCTTATTGTTAAAGGATTTCCCACAAACATTCCTTCGCTCAGCCTCTGTAACTAGGTCTGATGTATATAGGACACAGACTTTGTCTTTGATGGTTTTCCTCTAAGCAAAATATCCACTTCAGATGCAACCAGAAACAGTTATAATGCATGTGCATTCATTAGATCTGAACATTTCAAGCAGCATGAATCAGTCACATTTCACACAAAGTACCTAAGAGTTGCTAAAAGTTTCATGTGTTAATCAATAATAAAGACTCTCAGGCTTCATCAGGACAGATAGATTCACTCCACATTATTTGTAAACAACTGCAACGGAGGGGCTTAAATAAGTGGTATGTAGAACAGATCCCTAGACGCACACCAAGGACGCTACAAAGTAAAACTACGGGACGGTGCGGAACAGATGGGAGAGTAAAAATATCTGCCCTCCTATACACACCATGTCAGCAAAAACCTGCCTTCAGGCTCAGCGTTCACACAATCAACCAGAATGAGACCACCACAGTAATGAATAAGACCAGAATGAGACCACCACAGTAATGAATAAGACCAGAATGAGACCACCACAGCCACTGTCCGAGTACCCGTCAGCAAATTGTTGACAGACAAAAGATGAAAATTTCATTTTAATAGAAAAACTAAAATGCCATACACCTCCTCTGCAGTGAATGAGTGCTGTCAGAATGAGAAATCAAACAGCTGATAAAAACATCACAGTCCTGTGAAGTGAAAACCTGCCTGTTTGTAAGACACAAAACCATCATTAAAGCATTTTAACTCTAAACTGTTGCTTCAGGCCAAAATATGAGTTTATAATCCATAACCATTCCTCCAGTGAAAAAGTCCATCTGTTGTCCTCTCACATCAAAATCCACCAACATATTGGTTTAGATCTGTTTTGGACAGTTTTTGCTTGTAAATTGTGCATATTTCTCTCCTGATTCAAATTAGGCCACTTTTTCACTGGAGAAAGCAAAATTACGAGTTACGAATTTATATTTTAGCATGGTTTGAAAGTTAAAATGCATTAATTATGGGCTTGTTTCTTACAAACACACAGGTTTTTCACTTCACAAGCACTTAACTGATGGACTGGAGTGGTGTGGATTACTTGTGTATTATTGTGGTGTTTTTATCAGCTGTTTGAACTCTCATTCTGACGGCACCCATTCACTGCAGAGGATCCATTGGTGAGCAAATGATGCTACATTTCCCCAAAATTTGTTATAATGAAGAACCATAATCATCTACCACTTGGATGGCTAATTTTCATTTCTGAATTGCTGAAATTTTCAATTTGCATATTTATTCAGTTCCCTGCTGAAAAAAACAGCTAGCTGACGAACTATGACCAGCTAAAAGCAGCCTGTCAGCTGAGGCTGGTTTTAGCTGTTTTTTTCAGCAGGGTTTGCACTTACTTCACAATTTATCACAATTTAGTCAGTTACCAGGACGTGCTGCCACATTGGAGATACACAGATGTAAACAACAGCATGGATGGCAGAGTTAATGTACAACTGAATATGTTGTTCTGCTAATTTATGCTGTCTAAACTATGGAAAAAACATGTGGAGACTGCTAAATCATATAGTAGAGTAGAGCTTAGTAACCAGAGAATGGCGCAATATTGTGACAAACTAAAGTTAATAGGTGCTAAAGACAATACCAACAGTATTAATTAAGATATTAGCCTAATATTTCACCTACCTGACTGAAAATGATAAGAACAAACACAAATGCTGTCAATATTCTTGGAAGTCCTGCTTCAGTTTGGCCAACCACAAATGCCTTTTGTTCTGTTTTTTGCACTCTTCTCTATGATTTGTTATAACTTTTGGCAGTCTATAGTACTCCAAATGTTTTTCCTGGTCTGACCGATTAGTACAGCCCAAAACATGACGATAAGTGAGATTTTCAGCAGCAATAATCAGCAAAATATGCAAGTTTTTGTTCAGTTCAGCGGCACTGTTTACATTCAGTGCCGCCAATATGGCAAAATGATGATGCGTAGTGAAAACACTCTATATTCTTGAACAATACAGTGGTGTTTATTCATAATTTTATAATCCTGCTCTCATTCTTGAGTGAATTAATTACCAATAATTGAATCACACGTCATCTTCAGCAACAACACTATGATGCAACAGTGCCTTCTTGTTTTCTCACAATAATAACATGGAAATCTGCCAGAAAAGGTAAAAGCGCTACACCTGTACAACCTGTCTAGTAGCGCTAACAGATGGGAAGTGCTTACGGCCCGAGACGGGAACATTTCCCGTGCCTCTGGGGGAACGCGTTGCATGGCGCACCATCAAACCTGTGCGACAAGACACATGGCCGCGTACAAATACAAAAACCGCTCAAACTTGCTTTTCCATGCACAGAATCCTGAATATGCTGGCAGTGGATGCCTACAGTGGGTTGAGGCTGCTACGGAGGGTTGAATGCAGTATTGTTTGCTCAATATAGTCCAGATCTCTGGGGGAAGCATCAGAACGCTGGAGTTCTTAGCATTCACTCAAAAATCCACGGCAAAATTGGGTCACGCAGGGAACGGCTTCCTATTTCTGTGACATGAACCATTGTGTATGGAAGCTGTGCATCATGCTGATGTGTTTGATCGCTCCCATGACCTGGATATTCGCTGTATGAGGCACATTTCACTTTTACTATTTTAAATAATTGATCATTTCATAAACTTCATAAAACAGAGCAGGCCATTGGGCTCGATTAGTGCACATTTTCAGCTTCTCTCAGGTACTAAAGTTTGCATAAATTATCCACTGAAATGGAAATTCTGGCAGTTTGTGTGAAATAATGTAAAGAGATATATTAACTTGCTCTGAGACACAGTATTACACATTTATGCTTTTATGGGAAGTTAATTTTGTAACACAGAAGCCCTGATGGAATATGGAATATTATCCTGAAGCTACATTTATTTTTCATCAGTGTAACTTCATTAGATTTATTTTTCTTTTTAAACATTCTCTACTGCCATTTTCCAAAGAAAACAAACTTTTGACGGCTATATATGAGAATATAGGCCACGTCCCTGTGCACGCTGCTTTCTGCAGAGAGAAACATAATGAATTTGGCATTGTGACAGCATTTCTGTTCACTTCTTAAATGTTCTAGGCTGAAGTGTGTACGGCGGATCTCAGTTAGTCTCCTTCCATGCTGATGTATTTAATAACCCGTGAGCATGTAGCAGATTAGCAGGGGAAATGAGACACATCGCCACAGAGGTATTTATTAGATACTCAGCATGAAATGCATTCAACATGGTACTTGTTCATGGCCCCCAAAATGTTTAGATGAGTATTAATCATTGACAATAAAATAAAATATATAAAAAATTCAAACTGCAAAATGATATGCTGTATAGAATAAAATAACATATGACTTGTGCACAGTTATATACACTTTGGGAATACTGGGATTGTGAATCAGCAGCAGGTAGATTTGGTCTTCGACGGCTTTTGCAGGTTGATCTGAATGTTCTGCTCTTCTTCTTTCACTGGCTCATCAGTATTTTGGAGAATGTGCTTTACAAGTAATTTAGCAGCTTTGTCCACATTGATGTTCTCCTAAAACACAAACACAAATCTAGCAATGAAACAGAAGTGGAATAGTAGAAGTAACATTGCTATACATTTTATAATAGGATTGGCAATATTATAAACATAATACAGTAGCTAAATATACAATTTCTTATAAAACTATTCTCACAATAAACAATACATATTGATAGCCATCCTATAGTCTTTGGAGTCACATGATCATAATTGTATTAAAAAATGTTATTATTATTATCAGTGGGTTTTGATGCTTAATATTTTTTGTTGAAACAGAGATACATTACCATTAAAAAGTTTGGGTTAGTAAAAAAAAAAGTAAAAAAAGCTAAAAAAAAAGTTATAAAATTATTCCTTTTATTTAGCAAGGATGCATTAAATTGATCAAAACTGATAGTAAAGACATTTATAATGTAACAAAAGATTTCTGTTTCAAAGAAAATGCTGTTCTTTTGAACTCTGAACTTTTGAAAAATGTATCGAGTTTCCACAAACTGGTAAAAGAGCACAAGTGTTTTCAACAATGATGATAATAATAACTAATGAGAAATAAGTAATAAATCAACATATTAGAATGATTTCTGAAGGATCATGTGACACTGAAGACTGGAGTAATGATGCTGAAAATTCAGCTTTGATCACAAGAATAAATTACATTTTAAAATATATTCAAAATGAAAATTCTCTTAAATTGTAATAATATTTCAATGATATTATTCAGAATTGGTCTGTATTTGGAAATGATAGAATTATAATAATAATCCAGTCACCTTCGCTGATGTCTGAAACCATCCAACAAAGCCCTTCTCCTGGCAGAGTGTCTCCAGAAGAGAGGCATTCCTCTGGTGCATTTTAGTCTCATCACATTTATTGGCCAGTAGAACAACAGGGATTGGATGGCCATCTTTCAGTATTTCTTGACCATCGAGTTCATGTTTCCAGTTTAGAGCTCCATCCAATGTTGACTCGTTTGTCATATCATATACAACAAACGCACCACTGGATCCCTTGAAGTACACGCGGTTCAGCCCTCTTACTCGCTCTTGACCTAAATAAACGAGAAAAAACATTTTGAATCAGAAAACACCAAATTATGGTCCTAATTCATAGAGTATCAGAAACTGATCAGTTTACAGTTATTTCAGATTCTGTGGCATGACATGTTTCTATTGTCTAAAAATGTATAGTACATAAATATGAATCTGCAAGTGAAACTGTGCCACTAAACAGTTAATAATTACCCCTTATGTGGACTAGTGGCACTAAAAACAACTATTAAAGTTAGATACATTTCTGTCCTATTTTACTTCTGGTATCATTGTTCTGGTATTAGCGTAGTACATTGAGTTGAGGTCAAAAGTTTACACACCTTGTAGAATCTGAAAATGTTAATTGTTTTAACAAAATAAGAGGGATCATACAAAATGCATGTTATTTTTTATTTAGTACTGACCTGAGCAAGATATTTCACATAAATACATTTACATATAGTCCACAAGAGAAAATAATAGCTGAATTTATAAAAACGACCCTGTTCAAAAGTTTACATACACTTGATTCATACAGTGTTGTTACCTGAATGATCCATGGCTTTTTTGTTTTGTTTTGTTGATTGATTTGGTTGTTCATGAGTCCCTTGTGTCTCCTGAACAGTTAAACTGCCCACTCTTCTTAAGAAAAGTCCTTCAGGTCCCACAAATTCTTTGGTTTTTCAGCATTTTTGTGTATTTGAACCCTTGCCAACATTGACTGTATAATTCTGAGATCAATCTTCTGAGGACAACTGAGGGACTCATATGCTACTATTACAGAAGGTTCAAATGCTCACTGATGCTCTAGAAGGAAAACGATGCATGCACTAAACAAAAAAAACCACACAGCTGTGGATCTTCAACACAGTATTAAGAATCAAGTGTATGTACACATTTGAACGGGTCATTTTTATAAATTCAGCTAATATTTTTTCTTGTAGACTATACGTAAATGTCTTTTATGTTAAATATCGTATTCAGGCCAGTACTAAATAAAAAAATAACATGCATTTTGTATGATCCCTCTTATTTTGGTAAAATAATTAACATTTTGCATTATTAGAGTTTTAAGCATTACTAATCTATTATAACTCATATAATATAACAACCAACATAGTTCTATTATACTAATTTCAAGCTGAAAAAAGTCTTACCTGCTATATCCCACAGCTGTAATCTCACCCGTGTGTGACTGTCCCAATCTATCACCTTCATTGAAAAATCCACACCTATGGTCGTTTTTAACTCCTCATAGAATTGATTTTTCACAAATCGCTTAATAAAACTGGTTTTCCCAACTTTATGGTCTCCAATCACCAAAACTTTAAATAAATGTTCAGTGAATCCTAATTCTGAGCCTCCTGACATTTTCCTGGAGAGCGATAACAAATCGCATCTGCAGCAAATGACCTAGTTCAGATTTATTCCACCGGTTAAATCCCTGTTGCGTTTTCCAACCATGCTACCAACAACACAGCATTTCCAGCATTAAAAATAATAAAACAAAGATTTTACAAGGTAAATCCAATGTTAAAGTTCATCCATTTTAAGCGTACAAAGTGACAGTGAGACACACAGGTGTTGAAGACGGTTCTTTAACATGGTCATATGAAAGCAATAACTGGTCACATTTTGGGAAATTATTAACTAACACCTACTGCAGCAACAACCCTGAGAGCTTATTTACAAAATATACAGTATTTATCATAAGCCTAATAAAACATGCTCACTAAAATGACAAGCTAAGCAATTCCAGACAAATACAGCAGAACTAAATGTAATATGTAGAAACATGTTGTTTATCTTAAGATCTAGGCTCATACAGTATGCAATGAATAATTCTTTTAAAAAATATAATAGCACAAATGTTTCCTTAAAGCTAAAGTATAGTTTCAAGACTACAGTAGGCAATCTGACAACACATATTGCACTGCAACAGAAAAAAAGAAAACTTATAACATAATTTTAGAATATCTAAAAAGTTACCTGAATACAATCTTCTATAATTGCTTAAAATTCCATATTAATTTAGTAACTGTCATGTCATATAGGACTTAAATGGTCATAACAACAGGATACAACTGTCTACATACGTGGTACATTCTGGTGAAACTGCCGTCGGTGGCCCTGCTAAGCATTAGGGGATCTTGACTCTTTATTAACACACATTGATTATATAAAGCATATAAGTATTTGAAGCTGATATGAAAACATTTAACCAACAGTTAAGAGAAGTTACCAAATACAGACAATAATGTCTAATGAAAAAGTCTATGTAATAATACAAATTTTATGTTATGACCATTTAAATCCAGAGATGTATCATATATATTTACATTCTTTTCATTATTTAAAAAAAAACACACATAAATAGAAGAAAAACTATATATACACACTTCCTATTGTACTTGAAACACACAAACTATACAAAAAGTACATTAAAAACAATACAGCATGAAAAAATACAGTTGGTTTTGACATTGGCACTTAAAAACTACTGATTTTTTGCTACATTTTGCTAATAAATTCACTAGGCATTTGTCTTACTGTAGTTCACTGCATACGTATGCTGCATGATTTAGACTTGTTTGATGGTCATGTTTATTTAATATAGACTTGGTTTTAAAATGTTGTTTATAAAAGTCATGATTGTATAAAACACCTTAAACACATTAAATTGTCACTGATAGAGTTGCTGCACATTATTTGAATTTCTAAATCTTCATTTTCTGCTACAGTGTTTTTTTTCAGTAAGTTCTTTAGATGATTTGATCTATTATGAAAAGCATAAATGGCTCAGAATATACAGCATTACAATGACTGGTGTTGGTTTCATGTCAACTACTGCTGCCGTACTAAAGCAAGTGATAGTGACACAAATCAAAGGGCACCTACACATTTGGTTCCTGCTTTTACTCAATCTGGCACTGACATTAAGGTCCAAAATTAACCATTTTGCCACACTAACAGTTGCAGGTGAATTGAGAGAAAATGTACTGACTGTTTAAACAGTATTTCACTTTATTTTTTTTTATTTCAGGGATATTTATTGTTAACTAAAATTAAACAAAATGAATGAAATGAAAGAAAGAAAGAAAAAGAAAGAAAGAAAAATAAATAAATAAATAAACAACGAAATAAGTGCTGGGCAACTATCACATCCAAAATAAAAGTTTTTGTGTACATAATATATGTGTGTGCACTGTGTATATTTATTATGCATATATAAATACCCACATGCATGTATTTTATATATATATATATATATATATTTAAGAAAGTATGTTATGTTTATATATTAAATATATTTATATATAATATAAATTATATGAATATAAATATACCCATGTAAATATTTTCAAAATATACACTGTATTTGTGTGTCTTTATATGCACAATAAATATACACAGTACACACACATATATTATGTACACAAAAACCTTTTAATTTCGGATGTGATTAATTGCGATTAATCATTTTAATGGGACAATAAATAAATAAATTAATTAATTAATAATTTTTTTCCCAGCTGGTTCTCAAGACGACATACAATTTTAGTTTTGTGCAACTCTAATGTACTAAATTTACTAAAATTAAAATAATCAATAAAAGCTACAGTATATAGACATTTAAAGAACAACAACAAAAAAAAATAAATTCACAACATTACAAAGACTTTCAAATTAAAACTGTAAAATTAACACTAATACAAAATGGTACAAGTAGATAAAAACTAATATAGTATATCAAACGTATACTATATCAAGTGTATCAATTAACTTTCCATTTAATTTTACTGAATTTACCAGACAATCTGATAACTAAAAGTAACAACAACAACAAAAGCTGTTAAGGGAAAGTTAAATGAAATATAAATAAATAATAAAAATATTGGTAACACTTTACAGTAAGGTTCATTAGTTAACATTAGTTTGCTATTTTTCCTACCATGAACTAAGAATGAACAATACTTCTACCGCATTTATTAATCTTAGTTAATGTTAATTTTAACATTTACTAATGCATTATTAAAATCACAAGTTGTGCTTGTTAACTTTAGTTAATGCATAGTGAACTAGCATGAATTAACAATAAACAACTAAATTTTCATTGACTAACATTAACAAAGATTAATAAATACTGTAATAAATGTTGTTCATTGTTTGTTCATGTTAATGAATACATTAACTAACATTACTAATAATACCTTATTGTAAAGTGTTACCAAAATATTTTATAAAAAATAAACTAAAACTGAAATAAATGTAAATAAATTAACTAATAAATAAAATAAAAATTAAAACACAATTTAGAATATTAACAAGAAGCTAAAATGGTATAGCAATGACAATAAAACAACAATGGCTCTCCATGCTTATGTGAAAAGTGAAAGATGTACAACAAAACTATGCTTACATTTAGCATTTGGCAAGTGTTAATTTTGGACCCAGGAACACACATTCCCTTCCATACTGTCTCTTTGAATCAATCAAATATAATATTAAAGCTCTCCGGTGCAGACAACTTAAGTCACATTATTGCACAAACTAGTACCATAGCTATTATTTCACAAAGCTAGAGCTGACATGATCTCCTAAAATAAATTTCAAAGGGTCGAGGAGCTTTGCTTATAGTCTCTGAGAATGACAGACGCGTACGTCACGCTCGGCGGCGTGCATAAGATAGACTCGGACACGGGGGAGTTGGGAATAGGGCTGCCCGAGCCGAGCGAATCCCGAAACGGAGAAGGCGGCATGAGGGCCACGGAGTCCTCCATTGCCATTTTAATTTGCACCAACTCCTCCTCGTCGTGAATCTGCGCATTGTCATACATGTAGCCGTGAAGAAGCCCGAACTGTTCGTTTTCAACCTCCTCCAAAGGGGAGGTGGGTTCGTCCGGGTACGAGCCCAGTTGCATGGGTAAAATAGGATGCGGGTGCAATATTTGGGGTTGAAGAGGCAAAATCACCCCATCGCCCGGCTCAGGCAGGCTTATGATCTCATCCAGATCGGGCATGTTTGAATTAAACTTGAGCACCTCTTGATCTGCCATACCATGTTGAGGGAGAACACTGTTTATCTGTGGCACGTGTTGCTCGGGAGTGTAAAAGGTCATATCGGCGCCCGCCTCCTTCATAGGCTTGCTGACAGGCGACTGCCTGAGAGCCATCAGAGGAGGGATGCCCGAGGGATTGTATCTGATCGGGTCGCCCTCGTCCTCCTCGGCTACATTGTACAGAGTCTTGGTGCTTAAATCGGAAAACTCCATGCCGGGGTTATTGTAGGTATTAGTTAGGGGTTTGATGACAGCCGTCTGATTGGATCCGGCTTCCTGCCTCTTCACATGTACAGACAGTCTGTGCCACATGTGTTCCCCTTTCGGAGGATGTCTTGAACCTGGTTCAGACCATGACACAGACTTTCCATTAGAACTATGAACAAAATAAAGACGACTGTTATTTCACAGGAACCGAGAAAGGTGAACACAAGAACAACATTTCTGGTTCGTGTAAAAAATTGTGCAAAAAATATGCTGAATATTATTATTCAGATATTTGGTGTATGCTTGAAAACATTTATTTTTACAGGTCAATCTAGTATGACCAAAATCTCAATACACGCTTATATACTATAAGCAATTTTATGTTAAAGTAACAGTTTATAGTGAGGTCCAAAAGTCTACTTTCAAGACTACCTTGAAAATGTGGTATTTTTTCACATAAACTTGGAAATGAACAATAAATTGAGTAAAATTTCAGATTCTGCACTTTTTCAAGATGACTAATCAGATGTATTTTGAGTAAATGATTGTTAGATTTTCTTCCACTAAACCTCAAAGTGCTTTTTGGAATATTTCAAATCAAGCCGAAGAACATGAGTTTCAGCTCCAGTGCTGCTGTCATTAAAAAAACCTAAGCAGTGAAAGATTCTGAATTTGTGTAAAAATGTAAATAAACTTTTACTCTTAAAAAAAAAGTATATATATATATATATATATATATATATATATATAAACTATATATATATATGTGTGTGTATATATGTAGTATATATATATATATATATATATATATGCTACATAAATACAAATGCATATAACATTATAGTATAACATAACAATATTTAATTTAATATATTAAAATACACAACCAGTCAAAAGTTTTTGAACAGTAAGATTTTTTGTTTTTTACAAAACGTCTCTGCTTACCAAGCCTGCATGTATTTGATCAAAAGTACAGCAAAACAGTACAATTTTGAAATATTTTACTATTTAAAATAACTGTTTTCTATTTGAATATATTTTAAAATAAAATTTATTCCTGTGATTTCAAAGCTGCATTTTTAGCAGCATAACTCCAGTCACATGATCCTTCAGAAATCATTCTAATATTCTTGATTATGTTGAAAACAGCCAAGTAGAATTTTTTCAGGTTTCTTTGATGAATAGAAAAACAGAGGAACAGTAATTATCTGAAATAGAAATCTTTTGTTACTTTATACATGTCTTTACAATCACTTTTGATCAGTTTAAAGCAACCTTACTAAATAAAAATATTAATTTCTATAATTTCTTTCCCAAAAAGAAAAAAATTATACTGACTGCAGTGGTGTTGTGTTTAATGTTACAAAAACTTTTTTGTTTCAGATAATTGCTGATATTTGGATCTTTCTATTCATCAGAGAATCCGGAAAAAAAAATCCTTAACTGTTTTAAATATTGATAATAATAATAAATGATTCATGAACAGCAAATCAGCATATTAGAATGATTTCTAAAAGATCATGTGACATTGAAGATTGAAGTAATGATGCTGAAAATTTAGCTTTGATCATAGGAATAAATTACATTTTAAAATATATTCAAATAAAAAACAAAACAACAGTTATTTTAAATAGTAAAAATATTTCACAATTTTACTGTTTTCCTGTACTTGAAATGAGCAGAACAGATTTCTTCAAAAAATATTAAAAATCTTACTGTTCAAAAACTTTTGACTGGTAGTGTAATATCAAATATTACATTAAAACACGGCAAAATAGAACCATTTCCATTAGTGCTCTTAAACTTTTGGACCACACTTTATCACAATATACACTACAAATAAAAAGAATTTAATTTAATTTTTTAATTTTCCTGATCTTTAGACTCAAAGCAAAATATCACAATAGAGATAACAAATGAATTAGCACAGAAACAGGTTTACATTATTAAAAAATACCAATATTATAAAAGAAATAGTTGCTCTGACCACAGCCATAGCAAGACAGCCGATATATTTATATTATGCATACTATAGTTTCACAACCATAAAACAACTAGGCACAAAGATTTTGAACTTCTCTCTACTTTTGCCCTTCTCTACATTTCATATATATCTACTGTGGTATAAAAATGGTAGCAAAATCTCTTCTGGTTGACAGCTTAGTAACATTATCTAATATACATCATCATACCACCCGTTAACTCAATAACTGGTCGTGGAACAATTATAATTCTTGCTCTTTGCCATTACATACATCTAAAGCTACTATAGTCCCACAGTCTCTCCCAGCCGTGCTGCACAGATGCCCCGGGTGTGCATATTTTAATTGTAGTTGACCTGCAAATTACAAGATGTCTAAGAGAGCCGTTAATTGAAGAAGCTCCTGAAAATGGCATGATCTTAAGATCTGGAGAGAAGCTGGAATAACAGGACTAGACCCAAGGGCTCTAACGCAACAAGACGGAGAGAGACTGCGCTAATGCCGCTGAGTTACTTACTTGGCATTTCCAGACGTGCTCTTCTTGCGTTTGAACATGTTTAGCAGGCTGTTGCTCCTGCAAGCAATTTTTCCGTCACCAACGTGCATGCGCACCACGTCGGAGGTGGTGAACGCACTGCGTACGTTCCTCTCGGGCTTGGCGATGATTATGTACATTTTTGGCGTGAACATGCAGCCGAGAGCCACCGTCACGCTGAGGCTCACGGAGAACGACGTGGTGATGATCTTGTAGTTGGAGCCGAAGTAGATCGGCACGAACGCCAACCAGATAATACAGGTGGTGTACATGGTGAAGGCGATGTACTTGGCCTCATTGAAGTTGGCAGGGACGTTGCGAGTTTTAAACGCATAATAGGTGCAGCTGAGAATGAGCAGGCCGTTGTAGCCCAATGGCGCAACCATGCCCAAATTGCTGGTGTTGCATATTAGAAATACTTCTCGAATACTCGGGTATGATTTGATAGGCTCCGGAGGCTCCAAGATGATCAACGTGACCTCTAAAGTCAGTTGCACGCTGATGAGGATGAACGCAATCACCACTTGCGCCCAGGCGCTCATGAAGCGTGGTTTGCGAGTGCATATTTTCTTCTTGCTGCCGGCCAGGATTCGAGCAATGCGGTTGGTCTTGGTGACGAGAGCCGAGTAGCACATGGAGGCCGAGAGGCCCACGAGGAGGCGCTGCAGGTAACATGAGACTATGGTGGGACGGGCGATGAGAGTGAAGGGGCAAATGTAACCCAGGAAGATGCCGGCCAAGATGATGTAGCAAAGTTCACGGCTGGAGGACTTGACAACTGGCGTGTCCCGGTACAGTATGAAGATGAAGGTGACGAAACTGGTAACAAGGATGCCCAGACATGAAAAGACGACAGCGACGATGGATTCAGGATGACTCCACTCCAGGTAGCGCAGGGGAAGGGGCTCACAGACTGAAGAGAGAGGACAAAATTGTTAGATCTCAAGTGAGACTATGAACATAATGCATGAAATTATAATAGTAGTGTTTGCTAAGCCAAGCATCACTATTAATATTGCTTATATTGTGCTATTAATGGTGTGCAATGTATTTTCTAAGCATCAGACTTTTGATTTTTATCTTACAGACAATAAACCCAAAACTACAGATCAATCCAGGAAGCAACCACCTAGCAATGCCCTAGTGACTACTTAGAGCACACTAGAAATGGCAAAGCAATGCACCAAAACCCACTCAAACTGTTCTTTGCAACTGAATAGAAACTTGCAACAGCTCAAAAAACTTGGATGTTTTTGTTTATTAAGTAACAGGAAGCATCTACTTTGAACACCAGTAAGCAACCACCTATCAGTGCCCTACAAACACCCCAGAAACAACACTGAAATACACCTAAATCCACTCAGAGCAACTGCATAGCAAATCCCTGGCAATGACTCAAAAAAACTTGGACCAGTAAGTAACCACCTAGCAACAGCATAGCAATGTACAAAACCACTCAAAATACTTTAGCAACCACATAGCAACATCCTGGCCACTGTCCATAAAATTTTGGAATGAGTTCTGTTGATTTGGACCATTAAGGCCCTGTTTACACTAATGCGTTACAATAATGCACTGGTGTTTTCACTGCGTTTCATACTCCACAGATGTCACATGACCATTCATGCATGAACATGATGTTAACATTTAGACAGTTGTCAAATATACGCAGAGCAAATGTGGGTAGCCACACCATTCTTTTAAAAACGTAGTCAAAGTATCCAACACCATAGCAACTACTTAGAACAATCAAAACTACTGCATAGCGACGCCCTGGCAATAACAGACAAAACTGTTTTTAGACCAGTAAGTAACCACCTAGTAACCACAATGTACAAAAACACTCAAAATACTTTAGCAACCAACCACATAGCAATATTTTGGCCACTGTCCATAAAATTACAAATTTGGGATGAGTTCTATTGATTTGGACCATTAAGTAACCAACACCCTAGCAACTATTTAGAACATTTAAAACTGCATAGCAACGCCCTGGCAACAAATTTTTTTTTTCACAAGGCACAGTGAACAACCACGTTGAACACCCTGGAAAAAACATGGCAACAACTCACAAAACTTGGGGTTGTTATAATTTTTTTTTAATTATGGTCCAGTAAGTAACCACCAAGCAACATCCTAGCAACTGCACAGCAATGTACAAAAACACTCAATATATATTCAGCAACCACAAAGCAACATCCTGGCCACTGTCCATAAAATTTTGGGATGAGCTCTGTTGATTTGGACCATGAAGTAACCAGTATCCTAGCAACTGTTTAGAACATTCAAGACTACTGCATAGCAACGCCCTGGCAACAACATTTTTTGTTGTTGTTGTTTTTTTTTGTTTTACAAGAAACTGTGAACAACCACGCTGAACATCTTGGAAAAAACATAGCAACAACTCACAAAATTTAGGGTTGTTATAATTTATTTTTGAATTATGGTCCAGTAAGTAACCATCATACAACACCCTAGCAACCGCACAGCAATGTACAAAACACTCAAGATACTTTAGCAACCACATAGCAACATCCTGGCCACTGTCCATAAAACATACAATTAAGACCTGGCATTTTAAAATGAAAACGATCCTCGTCTACACTGGTGTTTTCACTGCGTTTTAGATGCCAAAGATGTCACATGACCACTCATGCATGAACATGATGTTAACATTAATGCATAGCAATGCCCTGGCGACATTTTTGTTCACATGGAACAGTGAGTTTTAACTTAGACCAGTAATTAACCACTACGACAGCATAGCAATGTACAAAAACTCTCAAAATACTTTAGCAGCCAACCACATAGCAACATCTTGGCCACTGTCCATAAAATTTTGGGATGGGTTCTATTGATTTGGACCATTAATTAACCAACACCCTAGCAACTATTTAGAACATTCATAGCAACTGCATAGCAACGCCCTGGCAACAACTTTCTTTTACAATGAAACCACATAGAAATTCACAAAAAAAACATTTAAAATACTTTAAAAACCACAAAGCAACATCTTGGCAACCATCCACAAACATCTGAAATGAGTTCTATTGATTTGGACTAGAAAGCAACCACCAAGCAACTACTTAGCAACTGCATAAGAATGTACCAAAACCCATTCAGAGCAACTGCACAGCAATGCCCTGGTAACAACTTGGGCTGTTTTTTAAATATGTATATATATATTTTTTACAGACATGGGACAGTAATTAACCATTGTGCATTATGAAAATCCTAGCAATCACATACTGTAGCAACGCACAAAAATATTCAGAACACTTCAGCAACCACAAACAGTGTCTCGGCAACCAGCCATAAATTTTCGGGGTGGATTCTCTTGATTTGGGTCAGTACGTAACCAACTAGCAACCACTTTGAGCAACCTAGCAAATGCACAACACACTAAAACACCTCTGAACACCTCTGAACAGCCTTGGAAACCACTTTCAAAATTTGTGCCTTGGTTTTCTTGAATTTGGCCAGTCTAGCAAAGTCCTAGCAACCATCTAGCAGCAGTACAGAAATACTCAAAACACACCTGTATAGGTTTTCCAGTTTTACTGTGGACTGTAGTCACAGGATGTAAGACATTATTAATTTATGCTTCCCAGAGGTCAACAGGCGGTTGAGTTCAAAGCATGCATTGTTGAATATGCATTCAAAATGGTGAAAGCATACATTTCGCATTGCTGCGTGCCTTTGTAGGACTGGCCATCAGAGTGTGACCAGCTCGCTTATGCACCAAGAGCTAAAGTAGGTTTCCAGCTCACCTAAAAATAAACAGCCCTTCCACTAAGGGACCGGCCGTAAGAAAGAACCAAGCCAAAGGAGACTTGAGAGACTGCAGCAGGAGAGAGGAAACGAATGCTTCCTCATTACCAACACCAGTATTCATGAGAGCCAGACACGTTTACCAATGATGAAACTCAAGGAGAGCTTAAGGACAACCATTTCTATATAGAAATGCATGAATCACAAATAAAGTCTGTATTTGTCCCACGCACAAGGGATTCTTGAGCTACGCTGAATCTGTGCATTACGCCAGTAGCATAGAATGGAGCTATACTATAGTGAACTGATGAAAAATACATTGCTAGGACACTCCAGGCTGCTGCATTGACATTGACCATCATAGTGTATGAAAATAGGCCAAAGAAGTAGGCAGTGAAGTAGGGCTGTCACAGGCGATAAGTTGTACGGTGCAAGCAATCTGTAAAAATGATAAATGGCCTTCAGGTGTCATGGGAAACCTTTTGAAAATAGGACAGTGAAGGTCTTTTAAAAAGCCAAATCTGTAATGTAAGATTTGGAGAATGGGTTTTCTGCATGGATGTTTGATGACGCATCTATGATGCTTCTATTTAGACATTTACTGTTTCTTTGACTCTGAAAATCCAAATCAATGAAAGTGAGCAGGAGTACTATGTAAGAAAATCATTAACAACATTTTAACTTTATCTAACAAAAACAGGTTGTGCTTGTCTGTGCAAAAGTCACCACCGTAATTCCACTGTCATATAAAAATAGTAAGTCTGATTGCTTAGAAAAATAATATCACACCTCTTCTCGACAAGCTGTCATTCTTGTCTGGCACAAATGGTGACATTGGATTTTTAAGGCTGTACACCAAGTTATGGATTTTACTTAAAAAAAAAAAAAAAAAAACATTTCAAATTTTAACAGGTCAATTATGCCACATACTTTTCCTTTAGTTTCTCATTTGTTTCTCTATGAAATCAAACAGAGATCAAATGGAGACCCACATCTCAGATTTTTCTCTTAAAAAATTCTCCATTAATGTCATATGTTTTCTCCAGGCTTTAGAGGAAATCTCAAAAAGAATCTGAATCCCAAAATCTGAGATTTCAATATGAACTCAATATAAAATAAAGATCAAATTTTCTAAACTATACTATAGTGATTCATTTTACAGATCTATACTTTTACTTTGTCAACTATATTCTCTATTGTGCCTAGTCTGCCTACTTTAGAAATTTTAGGAGAAACATCTAAGTTGGAATAATTGGAATTAAAACTGACTACTAGTTTTTTTTTATTGAATATTTTGGCTGATATGATACTCCAGCTAATAATGCAAGTTTTTGCTCCAACAGTTCTATTGCCCCTATTATGCCATTTCGAATATTTCTATTCATGCAGTGTGTAGTGTAGCTGTATGTGAATGCAAATGATCTGCAAAATCGAAAGTGCACAATAAATAAAGTTATTGTCTTTAAAGAATTGTCTCTGAACAGTGAACACGAGTCGTTTGTAATTCAAATCCCACTTCAATGACGGCTACATGTCACAGGGTAACACATTTGCATAATGCGTGCCTACAGTTGAGGTCAAAAGTTTACATACACTTTGCAGAATCTGCAAAATGTTAATTATTTTACCAAAGAGGGATCATACAAAATGCCTGCTATTTTTTATTTAGTACTGGCCTGAATAAGATATTTCACATAAAAGATTTTACATATAGGCCACAAGAGAAAATAGCAGTTGAATTTATAAAAATGACCCCATTCAAAAGTTTACATATGCTTGATTCTTAATACTGTTGTTACCTGAATGATCCACAGCTGTGTTTTTTCTTTTTTTTTTTTAGTGATAGTTGTTCATGAGTCCCTTGTTTATCCTGAACAGTTCAACTGCCCACTGTTCTAAAGAAAAATCCTTCAGGTCCCACAAATTCTTTGTTTTTTTCAGCATTTTTGTGTATTTAAACCCTTTCCAACAATGACTGTATGATTTTGAGATCTGTCTTTTCACACTGAGGATAAAATGAGGGACTCATATGCAACTACTACAGAAGGTAGTAGTTCTTTTGGACTATATGTAAATGTTTTTTTTATGTGAAATATCTTATTCAGGTCAGTACTAAATAAAAAATAACATGCATTTTGTATGATCCCTGTTATTTTGGTAAACATTTGGTAACATTTTGCAGATTCTCACCTCAACTGAATGTTCTATGTTGGCCGTTCAAAATACTGAACTATGACAATGGCTGTATCATTACCGACATCCGCTGTATGCAGTAGACCAATCACAACAGACTAAGCCATCTGACCAGTCAGAGCAGAGAAGACTCATAGAAAGGAGGGGTTTAGAAAGAATTCAAGTGCTTCAAATGAATTTGTGAGAATCTGAGGTGATATTAAATGCATATTTTGTTGAACCTTGCATGCATGTAAACCTATCGTAGAAGACTCCCAAAACAATATTAGGAACCTTAAAAATGGCATATAGGGGCACTTTAAAGTTTATAAATTCAACAGATTTAAAGATTTCCCTGAACATCAAAATGACTACTGAAATGAAATAATCACTATCGCAAATGTGTAGTACCTTGCAGTTCTGGGTCCGGCCACCATCCCAGCTCACAGGCTTTGCAGGTGAACTCATCCAGGACATATTCATTGTCCTTACAGGGTGTACAAATCCAACAACAGCTCACCTCCCCTTTCCTAATCACCTGTGTGGACACATTATACACATACACTTCACTCTCTTTAATTTTAAGAAGAAATGAATGCAATGGAAGTAAAGGCGACACCATAAACCAGGGGTCTCCAAACTTGTGTCCTGAGTTTACCTCCAACTTTCCTCAACACACCTGCCTGGAAGTTTCAAGTATACCTAGTAAGACCTTGATTAGCTGGTTCAGGTGTGTTTGATTAGGGTTGGAGCTAAGCTCTTCAGGGATAGCGGCCCTCCAGGACCAGATCTGGTGACCCCTGCCATAAACTGCTCCATGACAGTTTTTGCTAATAAACATACAAACTCACCTTTATCTCTCCTTTAGAGCAGGGCTCACTGCAGACAGATCGGACCATCTCACTGCGGTTCATCTGGATCATATAATCGTCGATACTTAAAACGCCTTCATGCCACGAGCCAACATTTATATAGTCGTAGACTCCAGGCTCTACATACTGCAAGTTCATAATGTCATACCTGCAAAAAAGAGAGAGATGGAAATTCATCTACAATACAATCTAGGGTGACCACAGCTATTATTAAAGCTCATAGTTAGGGTAAGCAATTTAAACAAACCCCTAAACTTAAGTATTAAGCTTCAGCATGTTGTGACTCAAATTTTCTTTGGAATAATGCAAAATGTTAAATATTGCTACCAAAACACAGATTTATGAACAAAGCATCCAGAAATGTCTGCAAGTCAGTGTTTGCCAAAGCCAGGCCATTAGACTTATTTGGATGCATGCTCCATGGTGGTTTAAAAATTAATTAATAGCTATTTTTGTGTTATTCATTTAGTGCATACTTAGCTTTATGTAGGCCAGTAAGTAAGACTGACCTTCCTGGTGAGTCCCCGTTTTCGTCAAACCACACATCTTCTCCAGACACACCAGTAAACGAGGTCTTGAGGAGAAAGTCCAGCAGTTTGCTACCGTCAATGGGGTCCATGGCCTCACATAGTCCCACGTGACCCGGGCACAAGTGCTCATGCATATCGTGTAGACCGTGAGCCATGGCGTAGATGGCATTAATGACGAACCCCATTTTACTGTCCTGGACATAGTTGTCCTCCAGGCTTTCATAACCTGTGAGAATCAGCAAACCAAAAAGCAATTATTAGAACATCACTGCAATTCAACCTGTGTGTTTTAGTCAACATGAAACAATATCTGCAACCCATTTTACTTCCTTACAGATCTAAACAGATATTAGACTACTGGTTGACATTAGCCCCAGTCTACATGGCCTAAGTGATGTTAGTCTTTTCATATAAGCAATGAAGACAAACAGTTTAGTACTTTAGAATAATATGCATATAGTAAATAAAGAACCATGCATTAAGAAAGTAAACAGGGTCAATATTAAATCCATGTTGACTGCAGTAAGTCATTGCAGAAATATCAGCAAATTTTGAAAAGTTCCACATTTTGCATTTACTAAAATGAAAATCACAATCAAAATCCCCACTGTAACAAGTTCAGCCATGATATTTCCAGACCCCATTTTAAAGTCATTTTTGAGCACTTGAAAGGGAACGATAGGGTGTCCAAAGACATCATTATTCCTAAGCCAGGGGCGACAGGACAGTAAGTTCTGTCTTTTTCTATTGGACAGTGAATCAAAAGACAGCATTAAAACAGAAGATCAAACGAAATGCAGTTGCCATGGCAAAGCAAACCATTTATGTAACCCAACTCAGCATTTAATTAGTAATGGACATGATGGTGACATTATTATTAATTGAGCAAGGAAATTAATTATTCATCCGTGTTCTCATTCTTGCCCGTCTCCCTCATGAATCAAAGTAAATGTAGCTGACAATTGAAGAAGAAAAAAAAAAGATCGCTGTATTAATTCAAAGGAACGGGCAATGTCAAAGGACACCCTATCGGCTCATTATCTGGTGATCTGTAACAAGCCAGCAGGAAGCAGTATCAGGCACCATAGCTGATAAATATGGTGTATTTCAAAGTTAAAAAAACACATATTCAGTCGTAACATGGCTCTCACATTATATCTGTAAATTAAAGTGCATTGCAGCAAGCAACGGGCGAAAGCTAAAACCTAGGCATGCTTCGCTGGTCAATCCCTAATTTTTTAAATCAGCACAAACCGTACAGTGACACTTTGAGAAAAACTGAAACATTAAATACATGTTTTATTAATAATAGAGGCAGATTGTGAGGATTTCTTAGTGCTTCCAACCCCTTGGCTCTCTATTAGTTCATTTATGTTCAAAAAACGACATATTTTATTTGGTATGTCAAAGTTTTGTTTACATGCAAAGTGAAATAATTAGGACTGGAGGCTTTGGTAAGGATATGATACTGTGCTATGATATCTCAACCCAAATATCATCTCATCACATTAAATTAATCATCAAATCTCATCAAAAATTCATGAAAATCATCTCAATATTTAGATAAAAAATGTTAAGAACAAAAAATAGAGGAAAATGTGCTGTCTAACTTAATTTATTTTATATTTTTTTAATATTTTATTTTTTACGAGTAAAGAAGAACATTTTGACCATGTGTGACCACAAAACCAGTCTTAAGTAGCACAAGTATATTTATAGCAATAGCCAAAAATACACTGTATGGGTCAAAATGATCAATTTTTCTTTTATGTCAAAAATCATTAGGATATTAAGTAAAGAATCATGTTCCATGAAGATATTTTGTAAATTTCCTACTGTAAATATATCAAAACTTACTTAACTTACTTGTCCTATTCTAACAAACCACACATCAATGGAAGGATTATTTATTCAGCTTTCAGCTTTTGTATAAATCTCAATTTTAAAAAAATTGACCCTTATGACTAATTTTGTGGTCCTGGGTCATATATAATATGCTATGACCCCATTTACCCAATTTAAAATACAGTGCTGGATGATAATGTATCTGGTCACTATTATTATTCACAAATAGTGAACACCAAAATATTTTTTTCACCATAGTCACAGTATGACATCGATACAATCTTTTTTTCTTCAGTTGTGCATGTCTAACAGATGCATGTTGTAAGTGGAGCCAAATCTATAGAAATAAGAAGCGTGACCTCTTATTTTCTTCTCTCTGAAGGCTCTGATTCATATTAGCATAAGCAATACAAAAAATTTGGAGCTTAAAAGAGTTCCCTGCTGGAACATGCAGCAAAGCCAACTGGCATGATAAGACTAGCTGTTATTGGGATATAAAGTTCAAACCGAAGTGCCCTTATAGATGCTCATTTCATTTTGGGGGAAAAAAACATCCCAATAACTTCATATATTAGAGGTCAACCGATATTCGGTGCTGCATTGTGACCTTATTGACAAGAGTAAACTCTCTTATCTAAAAATGAAAATATACTGTAAAAATACACATTTTATACAAAAACAGTCACAAAACATTATATATTTTTAAATCATATGGTTGTATTATATCAGTCGACCTCTATCTATATTGCTGAAGTGAAGTGTCTCCACGTTAGCTCTTCAGAAAAATATTCACTTACCATCTTGGAGTTCTAGACAAAGAAATAATAACAGAACAGCAGACTATGACTATTTCTCTGTTTGATTAATTGTAACAGTTTTCATTTGGTGTTTATGTTCACATTTCAAAAACTTAAAATTACCATTTTGCATACATCTCACCTCTTACCTAAAACTAATAAAAACTAAAACAAAAAAATACAAAATGATATGCAAAGCAATGCTGTAAAAAATATGGACAGACAACATGAAAATAGCATAAACATAGATCAGATAATAAAGTGATTGGCATGCTTCCCTGTGATTACAACACTTTAATATGAGTCTAGCTGTGGAAAAGTCAAAAGATTTAAAAGCATCTATCAAGCTAAAATATAAATATATTGCTTTGTGAAATTAAATGTGGCACTGCAAATGCAGAAAATGAATTCAGGTGTTATTTGACAACATGCTTACTGAGTGTTGTCTCGAAACAGAGCTTCAGCTGATGTTAAATATCAACCCAGCCAGATAGAAATGTGCTATAAAAAGAGTCAATTTACCTAGATCACCTTTTCAGTCAGCAGAGAAGGTTTCAAAGATACAAAAAGAGCAAAAAACACAAAAAATATGATTTTAAATAATTATAAACCCAATGCGTTTTATTCCCTTCTGTTTTGGGAAATAACAGCTATAGCATGCAAAATGGGTCATTCCTGTTCTGCTGTACCTTTTGAACTCTGTAATTTGATCAAACAGGATGATTTTTTTTTTTTGCATGACGTCCAACTAGCGCCAAAAACATCCATCAAATCCATTGATCCAATCCCAAATATCAGTCCATGATCCATAATAATGCTTCCTCCACTGAAAAAGTCCTCTCATATCAAAATCCACCCACATATTTGTTTGGAACTGTTTTGGACTATTCTGATTTGTAAATGTGGTGCTTGGTCTGTGCATATTTCTCTGCTGATTCAGACAAGTCAACTTTTTCACTGGAGAAAACAATAATGATAGATTTGTTTCTTACAAACACACACCATTTGGCTTCACAAGATGTTAATGGATGGACTGGAGTGGTGTGGATTACTTGTGGATTAATTTGTTGTTTTTATCAGCTGTTTGGACTCCTATTCTGACGGCACCCAATCAGTCCACTGGTAAGCAAGTGATGTAATGCTACTTTTCTACAGTTCCCACGAAAAAACAAACTACGTCTTGGAAGGTCTGAGAGTGAGCAAATATTTAGCAAATATTCATTTTTGTATTAAATATTTATTTAATAAAACGTAAGTTTCTAGTTTTGTTGTTTTTCATTTTTGAAGTTGTATAAGTGCAACACATTTGCCTAAACAAACCTCTGTGTTTACTTATTTGTGATTTTTTTAATTAAGGAAAACTTAAATTAATTCATCAATATTTTATCTAACATATCAGGTCATTATGATGGTGACACGAAAATGTACAGCATGCTAGGAATGACCCATATACAGCGCCTCTCTCTCCTCGTACCTGAGCAGTTCTTCTTATAATTTGTGTTTTCTTGTGGATGTCCCGGGAGGCGACACTGGAAGCGATACTGCCAGAATTCAGCAAACCAGGGGTTTCTATTGTTGGTGCTGAGCCGTAACTTCAGGTAATAGTCGTCAAACGACGTGACCTCCTCTGACTGTAGCTTCATAGTGATGCCGCCCACAGCTTCCTGCTCGTAGCCCTCCACGACCTCATCCCTGTCCGCCCAGCCGTCACTGAAGAAAACGGGTCGCAAAGTGTCTAATTAGTCACCTAATTACCACCAGCTTCCTCTTCAGTCTCTCACCTGCAATGCTTGAACAACACTGATGCTCAAGAGCATTGACCTACTTTAGCACAGGCTAAAGAACAGACTCAGCATGCACAACACTTACTTTGTGTTGAACGGTTCATCAGTAGAGTATAAGTGATATAATAATGGCTACCAGCAGATTGATATAACCTTCTCTGATGCTTTTAGCTACAACATTCAAGGTAAAATATTGCACAACTGGTTGCCTTTGCAATGCATGAACTACTATTTCAGGCATACCAAAAGAGCATGAAAATATTTATATTAACTATATAATAACAGGATATAATCCCAGGCCGGTTTTTACTCCTAGTCCATTCCTGCTTGAGCGTGTGTTGCTTGAACTTATAATGAAGGTGTCTTTCTATGGTCATGACATCATCAGCACCATCTGCCTCTCAGCATCTTCTCGGCAGCATGCCAAAAACTGACTATTATTAGTTGTCACTTCATATTTCACAGATGACAATTTACCACGAGCAGCTGACAAGCATTGTGTGTGCTCAGTGCGATTACAGTTTACCATAGAAATGCACTTTTTGTCCCAGGAGTTGATTTTAATTAAAACCAACAGATTTTAGATATTACTTTTTAATTCAAAGGTCACATTAAATCAGTCTTTGAAACTTTTTACCAAGTCATGTGTAAAAAAATACACAGATGGGTCTAATCTAACAGCTAACATCAAATTAAGTTAGTATATAAGGCAATTTAAACATGGAACAACTCAGTATTTTAATACATCATTTGAAACAGCCATGGCAGCATGGAAGATGCATTAGACACTGATTTGCTTTATTTTAAGTTTTAATGATCTGAAGTAGCCTAAAATGATAGATAAACTAACAATTTTAGTCATAATGATGGATACTTGGAAACACAGCTTTATAAAGATTCAAAACATTTGTGAATCACTTGTTTCAAACCAGCAGTTCAGAGCACTTATCAAACTGTCAAATGATATTTGATATTTGTTGATTGCATTTAACAGATTACATTTGAATACGTTAGAAAAGTACGTCCTTGAAAATGAGTTTTTCAAAACTCCTAATCTGTAAAATCATTGTGTTGCAAAATGATTCACTGTTTAGAAGCACTCCAATCGGATAGCGTATCGCGAATCATTTGATTCAGATCGAGATTCAAGGCACATTTTGTAAATCATTTGATGATTCACAAACTAGTTCAGTTATATTTTGCTATATTATAACTTGAGTAGTGAAACAACCCAAAGAAAACATCTTTAAAACTGCTGTTGTAATGTTGTTGCAGTATTGCCAAGTCTGAGGTTTTCCCGTGAAATTGGGCTACTTTTACACCGTTGATGTCTGCGGGATAAATCGACCCCAATAACGTCATATTTAGACCCTAAAATGCAAATTTACCTGGGGAACTGCGACAAAAAAAAATCCCTGGAATGCAATTTTTTACAGGGGATCCCCCTCGAAATGCGATTGGGCTAGTTGTGGGCTAGTTTTGAGTAGCAGTTGGACGGGTTTGCTGTGAAAACCCGGCAACCCTGCGTTGTTGGTTTTACATATTCAAAATTGTGTAATTATTGTCTGATGAATATGTTAACATAAAGCTCTCTTTATGAATTATGAGCTACCATAGCTATAAAAAATACTTTAGATGATATAAAACTGTGGTCAAAATATAATGTGGTCATCGATAATAAATGCGAAAATATTGGGGGTAGTTGGATGGGGGGCAGGGAGTATGCCCAAGGATTCAGAACCTACGTTCTGTAATTCAATTGATTCAAAGTTTCGAAAAAGGATTGTTTCTCTCATCATTTGTTGTATAACCAAAAATGCTATTCATTTCCAATAAACAATACTAAAATTAATCATTCGTAGCTTACTTCTTGTGGAACACACAGGCTTGACCTTTGACCTCACTTTTGGACATTTGGAATTTATGCCATTTTTAAATATTTGAAATTTGAATTCAGAGTTCTAAATTTCTTTAGTTTTAAAACTCGACAGTAGATTTAAAAACTAAATATTTACAGCTAATTTCAGTTTCACAATTCTGAATATAAATTAATTCAAATCTATAAAACACAAACTTTATGTATGTCTTACAATATAATTTACTAAATTCATAATTCATAATATTCAAACTGAATCACTTTAAGGGATGCTGTGCGTACACTCTTAACTAGTCAGATCAGCCTGGTGTGACTAGTATGTATTTCAGTACGTAACAAAAGAATATTGCTTTGGATCCTCCTCCTTTAAAACAGTCTCCTTGACCCAGAATAAAGCAGCCTTGTCCAAATGATGTTCCTCTTTTTAGTCCACAGAGACTGCGTTGGCATCAAGACAGAGGTATAAAATACTTCACACCTACAAGAGAGGTTTCTGCTGATTAAAAAAGGGACAGCCATCCATCATTTTAATATCTCATTAACAGAAACCTGCAGCATCAGGAAATCATGATCATTGCTAAGCAGAATCCCTTTGATAGATCTGGAGCTTTATGAAACTATCAAGGATTATGCTTTAATGCCTCTAAATGTCCCCAATGTCCCTGAAGTGTCACATTTCATCAAATTAAAATGAAACTTATATTCACCTGCCGATGAGAAGGAATTCTCCAGCTACACCAAGGCGTCTCATGGCCATGAGGAGACCACGAACAGTCATCCCCTCACAGAAACACACCACCACGCGAGCTTTAGGCAGACGCTCTCGCAGTTTCCTCAGCAGCCGGTCAAAGTGTTTCTCCCCAGCGTTGCTGTAGATCTTGTCAGAATGGGCGATACACAGACCTTCCTGAGATGCCAGTTCCTTAAAGGCCTCCATCCCGCTCTCACCATAGTTCCCTGAGGAACAACATCTGCATCAGAGCTTCTCATTGCCTCAATCCAGCAACTTAACAGTGTCTTCAAACAAGGTTTCTCTGCTGAGCACATGAAGACTGCAGATCGACTTTAGTGTGACTTACATTAAAAGTGTCATATCCTATCTTAAAATTTTACAGAAAAACATTTCTGCTAAAATTCTGCCCCATTTTTTGACCTAAATAAGCAGAGTTGCCTATTCAGATTAGAACTGGCTCTTTTCAATACATAATTGTAACATCCACACAATATTGAACAGGATTTTGAATGTATTTCTGAATATATTTTTATATACATATAAATATATATATTTAACAAATGACTGAAGAAAATAATGAACAAATAAATGAATAATTTGAAAACTACAGATGATGTCACAGACATTTATTTCATTGAATGATTTGAGAGCTCAGCTTCTGACCCTGATTGTGCTTTCAAATGCTGTTAAGAAGATTACACTGCTACCTTTTAATCACAGATTGGTCATATTTAAAATAATGAGCTGTGCTCGATATGAGACCAGCATCAATCTCTTGATAATGATACGGTGATTAAAAAGTCAAAGACAATCATCACATACATTCATAGTTTTGACCTTGATTGAGGATTCAAATGATATTTAATTCAAAGTACTGTAAACTTCACTAATTATTCTGGTCTGATATATGGTATTCAAAATGTGATCAGGGCTATTTTTGATAGTTATCTCAATATTTAAGCAAGGGGTGATCTTATAGAAAAGAAAAATCACAAATAAAATCTACATATTTAAAATTCGAACTGTTAAATGGGGTACCACTCTTAAAAATAAAGGTTCTTTATTGGCATCAATGGTTCTATGAAGAACCTTGAACATCAGTGAAACCTTTCAAATGCAGAAAAGGTTCTTTATAGTCGAAAAAGATTCTTTAGATTTTTTTTTTAAATGTTCTTCAAAATGGTTCTTTTAGGAACTGTTCATTGAAAAGATCTTTGGGGAACCAAAAATGGTTCTTTTATGTCATCACGGCAAAAACACCCTTTTGGAAACTTTATTTTTAAGAGTGTATGGAGATTTCTGCTTAATTCTCCAGTTTCTCCTGAGAAAAAAATCCCAATAATCTCACATATGTGATCTTAACATCGAAACTGTGCTCATGTTTGCTAAAATTAAAAAGTCTGTGATTAAAAGTAAAATATGTCAATATGAACATAAATATTTCTCATCAAAATCTTGCAAGACTAGATGATCTGAGCTGCTATCCGCATTCATTTTATAGCTCTGTATCAAAAATTGACTCATTTGTGTCTATTTTATTTCTCATATAGTCAAACCAAAAATTATTCAGTCACCACACTGTAAAAAAACAACTTAAAAAGTAAGTGTTCATGCTGCCTTCAAATTTTAAGTTTACTCAACTCAAATATCCACGTTTTCAACATTTCGTGTTGACTAAACTTAAAATTTTAAGGCAGCACGAACACTCACTTTTTAAAGTTTTTTTGTTTTTGTTTTTTGTTTTTTACAGTGCAGATATATTTTTTATATTTTTTACTAGTGGGTGCACACCACAGTTTATTAATGTACGTAATGTACGAGCAAAATAAAGTAAACTGTGACAAATTATACCCAAAAATTCTTGGTTTTGATAAAAATTTGGGACCAAAAATTATTTATACACTTTGATCTGACCATGTTTTGCTTAAGTGTTTTTTCAAATGCAATCTTTTTACACCACAGACTGAACAAAATTAAGCATTGCTTGGAAATTTGTCAGCGAAGTGTTGATAGTTGTTTAAATATTGTCATACCAACAGTTGTCCGAATTTTTGGTTGACTGTAATCCATTACAAGCCTATCAAAGTTATCTGACATTATCAAGATGAATTTGTTCTGACACAGTTTAACTCTAAGTTCTTGTCATATTTTATAACTGTGATAGCGTGACAAATGTTGAAGGTGTCTGAATAAATTATGGTTTGACTGTATGTATTTTAGGAGAAACATCTGAGACAACGTTTAAACTTGAGTAATATAGTACATCTCCAGAACTCTAAAAGAGCTATAACTCACCCTCAGTGTGAACCGCTGACACGTATGTCCAGTTGTAGCGTTTAACAATGTCCAGGAGAGCTCTGGCCTGAAGAGTGTCAGAGGGCACGACCCTAAGGAAGTACTTATAAAGGGTTTTATCACTCAAATCAATGCTTGTAGCTGAATATGCAATCTGAGGGATGTTAAACAGCTGCAATAGGTTCTGTACTTGAATGGCCACCGAACTGGATCCAGGTCCAATCACACCAGCAATGGGCTTTTTGGTGGCCGGCGGCTGAGCTAAAGGATTTCCCTCAACGCACCACTTTGGTCCATCTCTGTCATCACGGATGGAGATGAGCGAGTCTCTTATGAACTCAATACTTTGTTCCAAAGCCACTGATGAGTGCCAGCAGGAGTCCCTGATCTCACAACCCAAAGTGATGTTGGGAAGAAGGTTTGGATCAGCGTTTATTCTATCTAGTGTGTGAAACATCGCTTCCACTCTTTGGATCCCGTACTGTTCCCTGATCTCGCCGCACTTTCTTTCCGCGACCTTCTCTGCCGCAGGTTGGTGATGGACAGAAAACAGAGCGCCAATGATGATATCGCCATCCATCCTTGCCACTGAGCGGGTTGCTGCTCTGGTTACCACTGACCTCTGATGAACATCAGCTGATGAGATGGGATGGTTACAGAACAATAAGACTGAGAGACACAAAATAATGATGAAATTCATTCTCAACATCATGATCCTCATGGTGTCAGATGTCTTCAGGTAAAATCAGCTCCATTTTGCTGGTAAGAGACACAGATATTTGTTGCATTCCAGTCCAGCCATGATCATCCAAACAGCTTCCCTGCAGAATGAAGATGAGAATGAATCACTTTGTAGCAGCACCTACAGATGAAATAAACTGTCATGGTTTGTTATTTTGTAATTCATGCCAGTTAGTGAATGGAGTGTGTACTGCGTTCAGCACTATGAACAGCAGCTCATGTTTACAGATGAGGCAGAAAGTCACTTTGTCAAGGGCAATGACATACTCAACAATAATATATCCTGATAATTTGTAGATTAATTAATATTTACAGACATTACCAATGCAAATCATTCTAGATATCTGCTGCAGACATTTCTGAATCAAACAGACACTGAAACAACTGACAGAAAACTAAGTTTTCTAAACATGCAGCATGTGTTCTGTAGATTAGCTATAATTTGACTAAAATATAATAGCTGGTATAACAGCCAGCATGCAATAACTCCTCACAGGACTCTAGTTTAGTGATCTGGCTGATGTATTATATCTGTGTCATGCATTCAGTGCTTGTTTAATCAGCTCATTCTCACCTGAAATCACAGCGCGTGTCGTCACATCTCTCTCCTGAGCTGCTGGAGCACAAACTGAGCCTCCTGTTTTCATCCTCCAGCATGAGCGCAGGAACCTCCTCCTTTATCATCACTGAATGAGAAAGCAGCTCACACACCAGACACAGAGCAGACACACAAATTCTGAGAAATATGAGACAAATATTATATATTGCATTTAGCCAAGTATGTGTCTTAAAATTAACAGCTAATCTAAAATGCATGCTAAATAGTACTTGCTGCAAGATTATTCACATGCTCCCTCAATTATGTAAAAATCTAGAAGAAATCAGGGTTATAAATACAGATTTTGTTTGCATCAAGACATTAATATCACATTGTGCAGAAATTCAGACACATAGCCTATATACATGAAGACTTTATAAAATAAAACACTTCTGTGAGATATTTAAGATGGTTGTGACCCTGGACCCATAAGCTGCATGGGTATGTGTAGCAATAGCCAACAATTCATTGTATGTGACAAAATTATTTTTCTTTTATGCCAAAAATCATTAGAATATTATGTAAAGATCGTGTTCCACGATGATATTTTGTAATTTATCTACTGTAAATACATTAAAACTTAAGTTTTGATTAGTAATGCGCAATGCTAAAAACTTCATTTGGACAACTTTGAAGGTGATTTTCTCAATATTTTGATATTTTTGCACCCTCAGATTTCAGATTTTCAAATAGTCGTATCCTAACAAACCATGCATCAATAGAAAGCTTATTTTGCGTTTACTTCTCAGCTTCCAAAAATTGACTGGTTTTGTGGTCCAGGGTCACATGTAGTTAAAATATCACTTTGAGATATTTGAGATTTCTCTGTGCTTTATATTTATAAAATCTAAACAGATTAACATATATATAGAACTGAATTATCACCAATGCTTCAAATATCAGGTACTTAACAACCTAGTTGTGAAAATATTGAATTGTGTCGCATATTAGAGTCTACATAAATAAGCAGGTGACAAAGCCCTCTGGTGGTTAGATTAAAGTACTGCATTGGATACACATACTCATTTAACCTTGAAATATTACTGATTCAACATGATTCCTACAATTTCACTTGCCATTTATTTGTAAAACAGCAACATTGCTAGGTATTAAATTTGCTAATGTTTAAAATAAATACCTTTAAAATAAATATTTGTATTTTGAAATATGAGTGATGAACATGAAAAAACTTTTTTTTTTTTTAAACATTTTATTATTATTGGTCATTAATTTAAAACGGACAATGTTAATAGTAACATTTTAGTAAACGCTTTGGGTGTTCGGAATACATAGAATAAAATACATAATTTGAGAATTAAATATCAGTCCATGATAATGTTGAGCTCTAAACACAAGCTGATTATTGAATGTATTCAGGCTCTCAAACTATGAGAAATTCTCAAGTCCCACAAAAGATTAAATCAGACATGAGTTTGATCCACATCTTCAACTGAACAATCAGTTTGACTGTGATTGTGAAAATGTATGATCAGGAGGAGACATCAACCTTTCACAGCCTTTAACATTTGTAATGAAGTGTGTTCCCTTTCGAAAGCTTCAGTCGATGCTGCGCTGCTCAGCGCATTGGAAACGTCTTTTAGTCGTGACCAGCTGTGAATAATGTGTATAAAAACGTCGAAGACCGACCGGAAGAATATATAGCCTTAGCTGATGACGTCATCAGCGCGCACCCGGCACGGGGCTATAAATAGATGACCCACAGGTGCATCATCAGGTCTTTTGTCTTCAGACCATTCTGTGCATGTGTGCGTGGAATCTCTCTCTCTCTCTACTCTCTTTGTTAGGAGTTAGTTTGTATCAAGCAGTGTGCAGAAAATTTCTCTTTCTTAAAGAGAAATGAGTCAACAAATCAGTAAGCGTTGTGTTCCTCCATGCTCACGTCCCATGTCTGAGCTGGATACACACGATTACTGTTTTGTTTGTTTGGGGGAAGAGCACGCGGTTCTGGCTATAGAGAAAGGCGGGTGCGAGCATTGTGACCTGCTCACAGTTAAGATGCTTCGCTCCCGTCTGAACTATTTCCAGTCCGCACCCGCATTACCATCGTGGGGCTCTCGTATGGATCTGAATGACGAGCAAGAGACGGGTCAGTCCTTTTTGCTTGTCGCGTCATCAGATCCTAACATCTCTTCTCGTGAACGCGAAGCGCGCTCCGGTGCTTCTTCGGTTCACGAGGGGGATGACATATCTCTTGGCTCATCTGAGCACGAGCAGCCAGCCTCTGAGCATTCCTCCAGTGGAAATAAATCTGTGGAGGAATTGTTAGAGGTGGTTACTCGCGCGGTTGCCAGGTTACAGCTTGACTGGCCACGCGAACAAGAGACCCCCAAACATAGTAAGCTAGAGGATAGGTTTCTGTCCGGTGGCGGGGGGGAGAAACCACAACATCAGTTTCTCCCCTTTTTCGAGGACCTCCATGATGAGCTGTCTAAGTCATGGAGTAAACCATATACTTCTCGCGTCTTTGTGCCTTCGACGTCGACTTTTTCGACTATCGTGGGTGCAAAGTTGCGGGGGTATACGGAGATGCCTCGGGTTGAAGAGACGCTCGCGAGCTATCTCTCGCCCGAATCCGCATCTTCTATAAAGAAACCTACCCTCCCCACTAAACCGTGTCGTGTGACATCGTCATTAGTGGGTAAAGCTTATCAAGCTGCAGGTCAGGCTGGTGCTGCGCTGCACACTATGGCTGTGTTACAGGCATACCAGGCTGACCTGTTGAAGGATTTGAGTGTGGGCAGTACCATCGACGAGGAAGCATTTTCTGAGCTTCGTCGAGCCACAGATCTGTCTCTTCGTGCGACCAAGCAAACGGCCCGTGCCATCGGTCGTTCTATGAGCGCTTTGGTCAGCACGGAGAGACATCTGTGGCTGAATCTGTCAGGCATTAAAGAAAAGGATCGTGTGTTTCTGTTAGATTCCCCTGTTTCTCTCTCTGGTTTGTTTGGTGACTCGGTGAGCACCGTAGTCACCAGGTTTAAAGAGGTGAAGAAACACGAAGAAGCGTTCGGTCAATTTCTTCCTCGCCGCACTCAAGGGGAGGGGCCGTCTGCCACCCAGCCCCGCCCCGGTCCTTCAAAAGCCAGGGAGGTTAAAAAGCAGAGCGTGGCTGAGCGTGCTCCCCCTCGTAGAGACTGGGGACAGGCTCGCCGCGCTCAGCAACCTCCCAAGCCAGACCTCAGGACTATTATTAACAGAAAGCGGAAGTCCTGATGGTCTGGCGCCCGATCTGGTGGGGGTAGTCCCCCGCGGGATGGGGCGCGTTCAAGATCTCCTCGCCCCTTCCCGATACCCTCACAAAACTTCCCCATCCCCGCCACCTCTCGTGCCTCGGGGGGCAGCGGTTTCCAGCGAGATGTTAGATGTACCGTTGTTTCCGGCGGTCGTTCTGGACGCGGAACATCTAACATCCCCTCAAAAGGAAGTATTAAAATTAATACCACTCTCAGAGAGTCTGGCAGCGTGGAAACTTCTGCCAGGCATCTCTGCGTGGGTATTAAGCACAGTACAGATAGGATACAGAATCCAATTTTTTCGTCGTCTTCCGCGTTTCAACGGCGTGGTTTTCACTTCCGTGAAACCGGAGCTGATGCACGTACTGTCACAAGAGCTACAAACTCTTCTGAGCAAAGAGGCCATAGAGCATGTTCCTCTTCCAGAGAGAGAGTCGGGCTATTACAGCAGATACTTCCTGGTTCCCAAAAAGGATGGGGGGCTGCGTCCAATCTTAGATCTTCGAGGCTTAAACCGTTCAGTCAAAGCGCTCAAGTTCAAGATGTTAACTGTCAAGACGGTCGTGACGCAGATTCAACATCACGATTGGTTCGTCACGATCGATCTAAAGGATGCATATTTCCACATAGAAATATTGCCACAACACAGGAAATTCCTGAGGTTCACTTTCGGGGGCAAAGCGTACCAATTTCGGGTTCTTCCATTCGGCCTAGCCTTGTCGCCCCGCACATTTACAAAATGCATGGATGCAGCACTGGCTCCTTTACGACTCCAGGGCATTCGCATTTTGAACTATATCGACGATTGGCTGATACTGGCACAATCGCGAGAGATGGCGCTCCAACACAGAGACATTGTGTTAGCTCATGTGGTTTCTCTAGGGCTGAGACTCAACACCAACAAAAGTGTTCTTTCTCCTGCCCAGAGAACGACTTATCTCGGGATCGTTTGGGATTCGATCACGATGCGGGCACGACTGTCTCCCGCTCGGATCGAGACCATTCGGCAGACCATGAGCAAGGTCAGGCTAGGTCAGGAGCACACTGTTCATCAGTACCAGAAGATGTTAGGTCTTATGGCATCAGCATCCACGGTGATTCCTCTGGGGCTGTTGCACATGAGACCGTTTCAGTTGTGGCTAAAAGCCAGAGGGTTTCATCCAAGAGCCAATCCTCGAAGGCAAATAAAAGTGACGCGCCGCGGGCTTCGTACACTATCTCCGTGGCTCAGACCCCGGTTCCTCACCTTGGGTCCCACTCTAGGGGCGCCGTGTCGTCGCAGACTGCTAACGACAGACGCCTCCCTGGTGGGCTGGGGAGCGGTCTTAGAAGGCCGTCCAGCTCAAGGGGTATGGGAGGGCCATCAGCTCGACTGGCACATCAATTGCCTCGAGCTGATGGCCGTATTTCTGGCTCTGAAATATTTTCTCCACCAATTGAGAGGCTGTCATGTCTTGGTGCGGGTGGACAATACAGCGGCAGTCTCTTATTTAAATCACCAGGGAGGTCTGCGTTCACGCAACCTGAACAGGATAGCGAGGCAGATTTTTCTCTGGGCCCAGGACAAGTTCCTGTCACTCAGGGCAGTATACATTCCAGGGCAGTGGAATGTGGGAGCAGATTTACTGTCCAGACAGACACTACCGACGGGGGAATGGAAACTCCACCCGGAGATAGTGAAACAGATCTGGACCAGATTTTACAAAGCGGAGGTGGACCTCTTCGCCTCTCAGCAGACTGCGCAATTTCCCCTCTACTTCTCTCTGAGTCACCCAGCTCCGTTGGGTCTGGATGCGATGGCGCACTCATGGCCCAATATGCGCCTGTATGCGTTTCCCCCAGTCTCTCTGCTCCCGGGAGTTCTAGCCAGGGTTCGCCAACAAGGGTCTTGCCTCTTACTGATAGCGCCGTGTTGGCCGAACAGAGTATGGTTCTCGGAGATAATATCTCTCCTTGACGGCTCGCCGTGGGCGATTCCGGAGAGGAGGGACCTTCTGTCTCAGGCGGAGGGAACGATATTCCATCCCAGGCCCGATCTGTGGAATCTTCATGTTTGGCCCCTGAGGGGAACCAACTGAGAGACACTGGGCTTTCGCCTGCTGTTATTGAGACCATCCTAAGTGCTAGGGCTTCCTCCACTAGGAAGAATTATGCTGGTAAATGGGGTGTTTTTGATAGGTGGTGTGTTAAACATAATGTAGATCCGGTTAACTGCCAGATTGCTTCAGTACTGGACTTCATGCAGGAGAAATTGTCAACAGGTACGTGTCCTGCTACTCTTAGGGGTTATGTGGCCGCTCTTTCGGCTTGCCATGCCTTGATTGATGGGGCACCACTCGGGAGACACCCTCTGCTCTCTCGCTTCCTTCGTGGGGCTAGGAGACTGAGGCCTCCAGTGAAAACCAAGATCCCTTCTTGGGACTTAGCTACAGTTCTTGAGGGTCTGGTTGAAACCCCCTTTGAACCTTTAGAATCAGCATCTGATAAACTTCTGACTCTAAAAATGGTTTTTCTCATGGCTATAACTTCCTTGAAGAGAATTGGGGATATGCAGGCCCTGTCTATCTCTCCTTCCTGCTTAGACTTTGCCCCAGGTATGGTGAAAGTGATTCTGCATCCTCATCCTGATTACCTGCCTAAAGTTCCATTTTCGGCTGTACATCCGGTCATTCTAGAAGCCTTCTGTCCTCCACCGTTCACAACGCCGGAGCAGGAGAGATCTCATAGACTGTGTCCAGTCCGTGTTCTTCAGGCCTATGTCCACCGCACTAGCCAGTGGCGTAAGTCAGAGCAACTCTTTGTTTGTTATGGTGTTCATAACAGAGGAGCAGCTGCCACCAAGCAGACCATGTCTCATTGGGTCAGGGATGCTATTGCTCTTGCCTATGAGGCGCGCGGTCAAGCTCCGCCTAAAGGTCTTAGAGCTCACTCCACCAGGGGGGGTCGCCTCTTCTAATGCTTTGGCGAGAGGCGCCCCCCCTACAACAGGTTTGTGATGCGGCAGGTTGTTCCTCTCCGCACACATTCATAAGATTTTATAGTTTGGATGTTCATGCCACTCCGGGCTCTCATGTCCTTGAGTCGACGTCAAGTTAATGTCTAGGCCTTCTTGCGTTCTTGTGAAACACACCTGCACAATCGTGGGGTCCAGACATGCTCAAGCACGGCGGCGTGGGTATTCTCGTTCCCAATGCGCTGAGCAGCGCAGCATCGACTGAAGCTTTCGAAAGGGAACGATCCCGGTTACTTGGCTGTAACCGTGTTCCCTGAGAAAGCGGAACGAGATGCTGCGCTGCTCAGCGCATTGGAAACGTCTTTTAGTCGTGACCAGCTGTGAATAATGTGTATAAAAACGTCGAAGACCGACCGGAAGGATATATAGCCTCGGCTGATGACGTCATCAGCGCGCACCCGGCACGGGGCTATAAATAGATGACCCACAGGTGCATCATCAGGATATTTTGTCTGAAGAGCAGTCCCGGGACATCTTAAACACGGCAAAATAGCGCAGCATCTCGTTCCGCTTTCTCAGGGAACACGGTTACAGCCAAGTAACCGGGATCGTTTTGAAGATGATCTCTGACTGACGCTCAGTTACCATAGTAACAGAGCAAGCGCTTACTAGGAACTGTTTCCTGTGAGCCAGAAACAAAATCTTCCTCCAGGTGGCGCTCAGAGACTCATTTTAAGCCGCATTCAAATGTCCATAAAACATGTTTCTATATTTGAACTATTAAATCTGCGTCTCAATTGTTACTCCAAAAAGTTTGTTAAATCTCACACAGAGACACTGAGGAGCCATAATCAAGTATAAATCCAGCATAGAGGGGTTCAGTGAATGTGGTGTTAAATGTATGTAAGTGTGTGAGTGTGTTTGTGTCAGAGACACTGTAGATGGACAGAGTGCCGGCCGCCCAGTTCAGATACACTCCTACTTTGTTAGATTGACTTGAAGGGGCAGATGTAACTGTGCTTGTATTATTGTGCCTGGCAGTGAAACTATCATTGAAACAGGTCAGGCTCCAGGACTTTTCATTGTATCCAAACCAACAGTCATTATTCCATCCTTTCCTGCTGATTCCTTTATATGTCACTGCTATGTCAGTCTTCCCCTTGTATTCAGCCTCCCAGTAACAGCGTCCAGTCAGACTCTCTCTACACAGAACCTGCTGAAACTCATCAAATCTTGCTGGATGATCACGATACGGCCGCTTGTTTTTCACATAAATCACCTTTCGGTTACTCTTAGACAGAGCGAGTCGAGCGTTTGCCGTGTTTAAATCCAGTGTGAGATCGCAGATATCTGAACACAAGAAAAGAAAAACAAACATGTTTTTTGAGGATCTCCCAACTAGCCCCACAGTACAAATACTTAATAATTATTTCATTTAAATCCAACAATCCAAAGGTTCTTGTGAGGTTTTTGTAGGTGTGGGATCAGGGAACAATTGAGGAACAATTCAAGTCTATGCATTTTTCACCATTCAGACAGCTAAATTAATGTGACCTACATTTCTTCGGTCCTGCTGTAATCCTGAGCTTTCCTCTATGATCCACACTGTAAAAACAAAAGATATCACACTATAATGAAGATTTTATATAAATATGAACAGGTTAATTTGACATATGAGTTTTCAGTGACTTTATAGTGCACACATGACTTTATAAAAACACACATGATAGGATGAATGTTAATGTTGAACATACTTGAGTTTGTCCAGTCTGTAGTTTGGATCAGAGAGCAGCTTGACTAATGATTGTCCTGGGTGATTGTAGCTCAGATCCAGCTCTCTCAGGTGTGAGGGGTTTGAACTCAGAGCTGAAGCCAGAAAACAACAGCCTTCCTCTGTTACCATACAGCCAGATAATCTACAAACACACACACAAACACTCAGATTCAGATTTCTATAGCACTTTTTATCCTCAGATCACTGATTACAGGTTCGGCTCAGCTGGAACAACTCTAGGTTTAGTATTTTACTCAGTGTCAGTGTTGAAGGAGAAGTAACAGTTGTTCTTACCTCAGTATGTTGAGTTGACAGGGTGAACTCTTCAGCCCATTAGACAGAAGCTTCACTCCTGAATCCCGCAGATCATTCTGACTGAGGTCTAGCTTTCTCAGTGAGTTTGATGATTGTAGAGATGAAGACAAACTTTCACAGCACTGATCAGTGAGACTGCAGTCTGCAAGTCTGTAACACAGGATTAAATTCAACTGATTAAACTGTCACTTAAATTTACTTGACTAGGTCAGTAAATTAAAACTCACAGAGCTTTTCTGCAGTTCACCACAGCTGGTAACAGTCTCTTTCTACCCTCATTTGATGTGTTGTATTTCTTCAGATTAAACTCATCCAGCGCTTCCTCTGATATCTGAAGCATGTAGGCTATTGTTGAGCAGTGAGATGGAGAGAGTTTATTCACAGAGTAATTTTCGGATTTTACAAATTCTTGAATCTCTCTGTACAGAGTCTGATCCTTCATTTCCACCAGACAGAGGAACAGATTGATGCATCTGTCAGCAGAGAGATGTTCCTCACCCTTGATTTTGTCTTCAATGTACTGTGTGATTCTTTTGGTCTCTGAGCTGTTCACTGTGTGTGTCAGTAGGTCCTGTAAGAGTTTCTGATTGGACTCCAGTGAGATGCCCAACAGGAACCGCAAGAAAAAATCCAGGTGTCCATTTTCACTTTGTAAGGATTTATCAATTGCTGCTTTTAGAAGCTCATACACAGAGTTTTCCAGACTGTACCACTGATATCTTTTCTTTAGAAACAACTTCAGGAATTCCTCATTCTTGTCTACATGACAGGAAAACAGATACAAAGCAGCTAGAAACTCATGAAAGCTCAAATGAATGAAGCAGAAGACTTTCCTCTGATGAATAACAGATTCCTGCTTAAAGATCTCAGTGCAAATCCCAGAATACACTGAGGCATCAGTGACGTCTATGCCGCTCTCAATCAGGTCCTCCTCACAGAAAATCACATTGCCCTTCATCAGCTGATTGAAAGCCAGTTTAGCAAGTTTCACGATCATGTCTCTGTTGGACTGCAAGATTTTCTCAGGATCTTTCTCATCATCCTTCTGATTCCTCGCATTGATCTGAGTCAGTAGGAAGTGGATGTACATTTCAGTCAGAGTTTGAGGGATTTCTGCACTCTCATCTTGTTTCAAGAGGTTTTGAAGCACAGTGGCTGAGATCCAGCAGAAGACGGGTATGTGACACATGATATTGAGGCTTCTTGATCTTCTAATGTGTGAGATGATTCTGCTGGCTTGATACTCGTCACTGATTCTCTTCCTGAAATATTCCTCCTTCTGATGCTCATTGAATCCCTGAATTTCTGTCACATGGTTGATGTATTTTGATGGGATCTGATTGGCTACTGCTGGTCTGGAGGTGATCCAGATGAGAGCAGAGGAAAGCAGCTCTCCTCTGATGAGGTTTGACATCAACACACCCACTGATGAAGACTCATTCACATCACTAACTTTTTGTCTGTCTGTAAACATCAGTGTAATTCTACTTTCATCCAGACCATCAAAGATGAACACAATTTTACACTCCTCATAAATCTTTGAGTCCAGATCTTGAAGTTCAGGATGAAAGTCCAGCAGAAGTCTGTGAAGACTGTACTGGTGATCTTTAATCAAGTTCAGCTCTCGAAATGGAAGCACAAACATGAAATCTACATCCTGATTGGTTTTTCCCTCAGTCCAGTCCAGAATGAACTTCTGCACAGAGATGGTTTTTCCAATTCCCGCGATACCTTTCGTAAGAAGAGTCTTTATTTTGTTTTTCTTCTCACATCCTGGTTCATGTAAGGGTTTAAAGATGTCATTGTAGTAGATTGGAGTGTCTTGTGTTCTGGGTCTTTTCTCCATCTGTAAAACCTCATGTTCGTCATTCACTGCTTCACTCTCTCTCTATTATGTACAGCTGTGTGTAGATCCTGTTCAGGAGGGTTTGGTTTTCTCCCTCAAATAATCTCTTGTGCTTATTTTTCATGCTGGTTTTGTGTTGATCTTTGAGTCTCTGCAGGACGTCATCTATTGGTTGGTGAGAATCATTCTTCAGGTCTGCAGTCTCTTCCAACAGTGTGTGTATCTGTAGGGCTCCATCTGTGTTGTGCCACCCTAGAACTGTCCGACAGTACAAGATGAGGCGAGTCAGGTAGAACATCACTAAACTTATGACATCATTTCTTTTCTCTCTGCAAAAACAGTTGAACAAAAGCATTGTGAAAGAAAGCATTAAAATAGAGAAAATCATTCAAATGTTCCAGCACACCAAACTTTCACACAGAACCGTCAGTTCTAAAATAATAATCATAAAATATAACAATCTTGCATAACCTTCCTCTGCTCATTGAAGATTAACAATCTTTAAAAATTTGTATTAAAATTTCCACTTCAGCAGGTCACATTATACTCACTCAGGGTCAGAGGTCACTGCTCCATCACTGAACTGAAGTGGATAATCCATGGATGTGTCACTTTTCATAGATACACAGCTGGGTTCTGGAGATGCTGCTTTATGTGTGTGAACATCCTCCTCCTCTCTCTTCTCACAGATACTCATTTTACAGGTAGTGCTGTAGTAAAACAGGAAATAAATAATTTTTGATACTTTAATAGGATATTCTAATATATTTTATTTCATAAACACTCATTTTGCAGATTCTTATTGATTTACCTCTGTCTCAACAAAGAACATCAAACTTCATTCAGTTCATAAATCCATTCTGTCTCTAGATAGCAGCATTAAACGTATCTGTTCTCAAACTCATTCACATTATTCACAAACAGCTTTCTCTACTGACGTTATTCACATTCTTCCTTAGACAAAATGGAGTCTGTTGTTTCTCTTTTGATAAATAGGTGAACTTGGTTAAACATTCACTAGCTAGAGAGGAAAGCGTAGGGTGTGTGTGAAACACCTGCACAGGTGCATGCTTTTCTTCATTTTGACATCTAAAACCAAATACAAACACAAAAACATGTTTACAGGGGGGTATTCCAGAAAGCAAGGTCAACTTACCGTCACATATAATAAAATAATGTAATAATTTATATTACATAGCACAGGAGCAATAAAAACATAAGCATAAGCTGTTTTGTACCACTAAAATAACTGGATGCCTTGAACATTCATGTTACAAATGGCCGCCTCCTCATTTAACATTAAAAATAAATGTAACAAGGTGATTGCTAGAAGCTTACATGACAAGAACCTTGTCAGCTTGCGCCATCTAGTGTTTCCTCACTGAATTTCCGGTCTTTTATAACAGCAAAACAAAAATGATTCAATGTGTGATACCTACGTTTTCTAATAATCCTTAATTCTAATTGTTTAGGCTTCTCCAGAAATCTTTGATTGGGTTCAAGCCCAGGCTGTGGCTGGGACACTCAGGGACATTCACAGACTTGTCTACAAGCCACTCTTGCTGTGTACTTAGGGTCACTTACCTGATGGAAGGTGAACCTTCAGTCCAGTCTGAGGTTCTGAATGCTCTGGACTGGGTTTTCATTAAAGCTATCTCAATATTTTGGTGCATCAAGCTTTCCTTTTATTCTGATGAGTCCTTTGCCACTGAAAAACTGCTACCACCACACTTTACTTTCGGGATGATAGGGTAGAGTGGGGGAAAACGCTATATATATATATTTACATTTATCAAAGTGGAAATCAGTTTACTTAAACAATATAAACTTGACTGACTGCTTCACTTCCACGTTGAAAAAAAAAAACATTGCTAGATGCTAAAGCTGATGTTTAAAAAAAATTACATTATACTTTAATCTAACATTGCTGATGTATACTGAGTAATGAACATGAAAATCAAACAAAAAACTTTGTGAAAATAGTTTATTGTTCATTGATTTAAAAATTACAATTTTCATTATTGCTGTCTATTAAAGGTAATTTGAGGATTAAATTAATACACATGGAGTGGAAGACGAGTTCCACAAATGACTTTATTAAAACACATCAGGAATCTGTGGTATCTCATTTAGACCAAATTCAGCATGTGTGATTCTATTCACATAAATAATTCTATATTCATAAATAAGATTAGAAGAGAGAAAGAGTTTACAGCTATGTGAGTTAAAGATAATGTGAGTGTTTCTTTCACTCAACTATGTGTCTCAGTTGTTTCTCACTGCTGTTTCATGTCACACAGAGACACTGAACTATCAGAATAAATCTCAAATCCAGCATAGAGCGGTTCAGTGAATGTGGTGTTGAATGTGTATAAGTGTGTGAGTTTGTGTGTGTCAGAGACACTGTAGAAGGACAGACGGCCAGCCAGCCAGTCCAAATACACTCCTACTCTGTTAGAGCGATGTAAAAGGGCAGATTTATATGTGATCTTATTATTGTGTCTGACAGACAAATTATTATGACCACAGTTCAGACTCCAGGAATTTTCATTGAATCCAAACCAGCAGTCTTCACTCCATCCTTTCCTTCTGATACCTTTATATGTCACTGATATATAAACCCCCAACCCAGTCGATTCAGCCTCCCAGTAACAGCGTCCAGTCAGACTCTCTCTGCACAGAATCTGATGACAGTCATCAAATCTGTCTGGATGATCAGGATACAGCTGGTTCTCTACTACACAAGTCACCTTCCTGTTTCTTTCAGACAGAGCAAGTCGAGTATGTGCAGTGTTCAAATCCAGTGTGAGATCACATGCATCTATAAACATGAAGACAGATTATACCATTTATAACACAATAAATCAACAACAATCAAACTTCGTTTTATCGTTTGACAAAACTGCCATTAAAAATATTGGAAATACTGAAATCACCTACATTGTGAGAACCACCCAACAATCCCTCAAATGTAATTCAAACAGCTTTGAAAAAGGGACTAAGGCCCCACACCTGGCTTTATATCTGGATGGTATCTGGATTTTTTAGGTGGATTAGGATTACATTTCATTCCAATGCATTTCTAGTGTGGTCTAATAGTGATCCGATCACACTTACCTGCTAAAAATGCAAATCACCACTGACATATTACATAAGCGGTTGTATTAGTGTAAAGTTGTAGAAAATTAAAACATTCACGGATATCATACTTGTATCATTATATGATGCTTATCATTGTAGTCTTTCAAAATAAACATAATACAAAATATGTTGCTATAACAAACATTTCTGTCAATTTCTGAAATAAAAACTTTAAGCGATAATTCAAAATGCTTTTAGTCATATCTTGAATTTCTTACAATACCAGTTACTGTTACTAAAGAAGAACCATAATCTGAGAAAGTGTGTATCTCAGATGAAAAAAGTAAGAGAAAGTGGCCTGAGAGAAAAAAGGGCTGATAAAGTGTGCATCTCAGCAGCTGCTGTTATGGGCCACAAACAGCTACTGAGCTGAATCAAGATCATCTTTATTCATAGAGTTTAAGACACTGGGTGTCTTGAAGTGAGATGCACAGCGAGGACAGTTCGAAACAGGCTCCTAGGGGCCGAAGTTGTGCAAAGCTTAAAAAAAACCCTTCATCAATGAGAAGCAAAGAAGAGCCAGGCTGAGATTTGCAAAAGACCATAAGGATTGGACCGTAGAGGACTGGAGTTAGGTCATTTTCTCCAGTCTTCAGCTTTGCTCAGCACCTGGTCATCTAATGGTTAGACGGAGCCCTGGAGAGGTGATGATCTTGGTGTGCTTCAGCAAGGCTGGAATCGGGCACAATTATCTTTGCGAGGGTTGTATTTCTTACAATACCAGTTGCTGTTACTACAGAAGAACCATAATCAATTATAGTAATGATGATAATGCATAATTTAAAGAGCTTATTATTTAATGATTAATAATCAGGGGTGCACGTAAGTTTTTTACACTAGTTCTCATAAGAGAACCTGGAGATTTGGTTTGGTCCTTACACTGCACATAGTGTGACCCATTAAATATAACTACTACTACTACTACTAAATAATAATAATAATAATACATATATTATTGGACTTTATTTAGTTTTTTAATAAACAAAATAATAAAGTGTGGTATTATATTTCAAAATAAAAAGTGTTAAATAAAAACACAATTCTTTTATAGTAAACTTAAAAATAGAATGATAATATTTACTTTTTTAATCTGAATTTTGATCATTTTCAAACCTAAAATTAGTAAGCTTTTATTTTGGCAAGTTGCTGGCAAGTAAGCATACGCACTCCCGTTGGGTTCAGTGAAGAGCGTCAGTAAATGAAATGTCACAATTTTGCATTGTGCTTTGAAAACGGCAGCGAATAGCCTAGAATTATGCTTTCAGTTTGAATAGAAATTGTATACAGTACAGTTTGTCAGTCTAAAATGGTAGGTAATTGTGCATTAACAGCCAACCATGTCGGTACACAAATGTGCGCTCTGAACTTATTTACATAACGCATTTCTTATTTTGGTCACGCATGTAGACCTGCGGACCACTTATGTGCACCCCTGTTAATAATGATTTTAGGAGGTCTTTCTGTGAGGGTTAAGATATTGAAAACATTTTACTTTTATAGCACTTTATCTATTTGTGTCAGTAGATTTCAATTACAGTTGAGTTTTTTTCTTCTACACTGAGCCATAAATCTCCACTTCAGTAGCATTTACACACACACCAAACCTTACATTTTTATTTCTGTCTATATCCTGAAGGTTTTTACAGAGGGATTTGTCCATATATAATTTGCTTGATTATATACAACATTGTATACCCCCTAAAATTGTGAAAATATATTGTTTTCAGTCTGTTCTAAGTATTTTCTGAATTATGAAGTAACAAAAATGAGATATCCATAATTCCTTCTGTAAAAACATTTGAATCTAATATGTCAAAAAATTAAACAAGAATTTTGAAACTGACTTCAACCAGTGTTAAGATTTTTGTACTAGAAGTTACAAATTAGTACATATTTCATTAAATAATGCCTAATTTGCATATTTACACCTAACATTTTAAAACTTGTAAAAAAACAAAAATGTTTGCAATTATCAATGTAATCAATCAACTGGGTAAGGCGATAATCATTAATTAATATTTTTACCCTATTCGCCTGCAGTGTCTCGCCTATATAAAACCAGTAGAAGACATTGTGTACATGTGTGACTTACATTTCTGTAGTCCTGCTGTAATCCTGAACTCTCCACCATTATCCACACTATAAAAACAAAATTCAGACATTTAGTATATTAATGAAGAAAATAAAATAAACCCAAAAGCCAATATAAATAGCTACTGTAAAACCTGTAATCAAAACATTTAAATCTTACATACACAAACATCTAAAATTTACTTTCTCTTATGCTCTCTTTTATATGGTTCTGCAATAAAAACATTTAGGAGCCAAATCATCTTTTTAGTTGTCAAATTTAGAATGTAGATTGTTTGTGCTCATTTTCTCATGATGCTTACTGGTGGTTGAGGATTGACATGGAGATGCAAAAAACTCTTTAATTTTACTCTAAGTCACTGCCAGAAGATCAGCTAGTGTGTTGAATGTTTGCAGTAGTATAAACTGTAGTGCTAGTGCACTTCATTCTGTTTACAGCACGTCTGACACCTGAAACAATTAATTACACTCAACACTCAGAAGAAACAATAGTCTCTGTGTGATTTTACATGCTCTTTTTGTAGCAAATTAAATATACACATAATGTACTTCAACTGATCACTTCTATTTTTTTAGTGAGTTACTCTATATAAAACTAGCATGTATACTAAATAGTTGTATTTAGTACAAATTTGTGTCATTTTGATGCTGGGATTACCACCAACTCGTTAGAATGTCACTCAACAACCGTAGGATGACATCAAGTGACCTACAAAAAGAATGGCAAATGGCAGCTTTGGTGAAGTGCACAGCAAGGATGGTTCGAAACAGGCTCCTAGGCGCAGTACTGAAGTCGTGCAAGGCTAGAAATAAGCACTTCATCAAAGAGAAGCATAGAAGAGCCAGGCTGAGGTTTGCAAAAGACCATAAGGATTGGACCATAGAGGACTGGAGTATGGTCATCTTCTCCAATTTTTAGCTTTGCCCCACACCCAGTCGTCTAATGCTTAGATGAAGACCTGGAGAGGCCTACAAGCCACAGTGTCTCGCACCCACTATTAAATTTAGTGGAGGATTGGTAATGATCTGGGTTCGCTTCAGCAAGGCTGGAATCGGGCACATTTGTCTTTGTGAGGGGCGCATGAATCAAACATGTGATCACCTTGATCCAATCCGATCATAAATGGGCGAAATGACTGTTTATTCAGAATTTGGGACAAATGTTGTCAGTAGTTTATAGAATATAACAAAAAAAGTTAATTTTACTCAAACACGTCTATAAATAGTAAAACCATAGAAACTGATAAATTTGCAGTGGTCTCTTTAACTTTTTCCAGAGCTGTATATGTAGATATGTCTGCACACTGAAATGTTTCGAAATCCACAAATGCAGAGGAAGCAATTTACAAATGAATACCAGGCAACATTGTATTAGTGATATAAAAGTAAATTTGTGAATATGTTTTTAAATGTGCAAATCTGATTTTGTTTGAGAATTTATATATATATATATATATATATATTTTTCAATTATTTTAATAGCACATACACGTAAAAACCCACATGATAATTATTAGAGTTGAACATACTTGAGTTTGTTCAGTCTGTAGTTTGAATCAGACAGCAGCTTGACTAATGATTGTCCTGGGTGATTGTAGCTTAGATCCAGCTCTCTCAGGTGTGAGGGGTTTGAACTCAAAGCTGAAGCCAGAAAAAAACAGCCTTGCTCTGTCACCATACAGCCAGATAACCTACAATCACACACAAACACTCAACATCACATCATCTGACACTGGAGATCATCTCAAATTGAGTCACACACTGTAGTGGTACTTCCTAAACGCAAAGCACGTAAGGCACCATCCCAGTTGCTCAAAAAACAAACAAAACAAACAAAAAAACTTTAATTCTACATTAATATTAACATATACCAGAAGTCGCGTTAACTAAAAATTGTCCGTCATTGACGGAATTTTATTATCAGTGATGGAAAAATCAGAAGGCCATGCGTCATTTTGAGAGATTACACTGAGGGTAATCTATTGTAAAGTTTTAGCTGTAATTCCCACCATTGTCCTGTTGGTGGCGAGTGCGCTTCAGCCTGGCAGCAGAGCGCTGGATCCAAAACAAAAACGAAACTGCCAAATGTTTTCCTATGCATTTGATAATGCACAGACCAGTAGTACACAGAAGCTACAAAGATCTATCATGCCACATTAAAGAGCGCCAAAATGGTAGGCTATGTATTGCTTGAATTTCCGTCTGTATTGCTTGAATTTGAAATGAGACTTTGTTTTATATTAAAAGTAACACAAAGCCTAGCCTATTGCTATTTATTTGAATTAAGAGCTACTGTTCATTCATCACCTGAAAACAGCATAGATCAAAAGATTGATTGTGATTTAAGAATTGATACTGGTTCATTAAAATGAGAATCTGTTAAAATCGAGAAATCGATTTTGTTTATTTGTTTACCCACCCCTAGCCGAGCAAAAGGCAACTTTAATTTTATAACCAAATTAACCTTCATCTCTTTTCTTACCTCAGTATGTTAAGTTGACAGTGGGAACTCCTCAGTCCATCAGAAAGCAGCTGCACTCCTGAATCCTGCAGGTCATTATGACTCAGGTCCAACTCTCTCAGTGAGGAGTTTGATGTTTGTAGAGATGAAGACAAACTTTCACAGCACTGATCAGTGAGTTTACAGGCAGCAAGTCTATTATACAGGATTTAATATGGTTCAATAAAGTGGACAATTTGGGTTAAGTACAAAAATCCTCATATATGTTTTTAAAGCAAGTGATTCTTGACTTTTTTTTTTTTTTACAATGTCTGTAATTACTTAAGAGCAGCTGGCACATATTTAGAAAATCATTGCATAACGGCACTGATAGGTAGGGATGCACATATCTTTACAAGCTGATATTTGTCTTAATCTTGTGATCGGTGATCATAAGTACATAAAGATTTATTTATAGCACTTTTAAAAAATACACCTTAATCTACCATGAGTCGCATGCCAACAGTCAGACAGGGTGGAGTGATAGAGCTAGTTTGGGCAATTACAAATGCTTACATACTTCTGCATACACTCTTTTAGAAATGTATAAATGTATTTGTGCATAATGTTTTTTCCAAGTTCTTTCCACATATTTTCAGTCAATGTTGCCTTGAAGTAGTTCACTGTTGCAGCACTGTGTGCACTGGAGTTGCACAGTATACCGGTACTATGATAGTATCAAAATACTAAATACTAAAGTGTCAAAATACTGGTGAGGTCACTGTATTTTTTTAACGGTAGCATTGTAATTATGGTGGTTCTATAGGCAGTATTGGGTAGGGGTTGCTCTGACTAGTTGAAAAATCGACTTTAATGCTCAACCATGACACTTTAAAGGTTTATGAAACCCCAGACAACTTTTTCTGAGATTTTAGCAGAGGTGTCAGTGTTGCCATCGTAGATGACAATGTTCACATCTGTTAATTTTAATTGTTGGAGAAAACTGGTTAATTTTGAGCTTTTTTGTGCTATTTTCATCTTCCGGGTTTAAAATATATATTGTGTTGACGTCACAGTTTGTGATGTGGCAACTGACTATAGTACTTCGATGATGCATTGGTGTCTCAAATATTCATGAGGCTGCATGTTCTTATCCTATGACAACAAGTTTCGCCTAATTATCCACGACAGCGTGTGTTGATTTGCTATGATAGATGCTTCAGACTGTGAGATTGAGTATATTAACTGAGAGAAACGTTCATGGACCGAAGGAGAGTGTTTGTTTTTGTTTGCTCTGTAAGAGTTTGCAACAAACGCAATTTATTCATATAGTGAGTGTAACAGCGTTTTTTACAAGTCCTTGAGACAACCCATCAAAAGGATTATAAACAAGCCTTAAAAGCCTTATAAATAAGCCTTAAAAGTTAATAGAGGTGCAACAGTGCATTCATATATATGTTTTCGATGCAGAGTGCAAATGCCTGTGAATTTATTTGTGTTGATAACTCAATGGAAGCAAAATGAAACTGTCTGAACCATCTTAATCCAAAGTTGACACTCGCCCCTCTTCTCCCTCTGCTATGCAGCACACCACGTCTACTTTTGCAGCATTTTTTAAACTGTGGTGAGAACTAATTAGTGCTGAAACAGGGGTTTTCATGACCCTTTAAGCTTGAGGTTGTCTAGTCACTGGTCCTATAGCGAGCGCAACAGTAATATAACTTAAAACTAGTGTGGCAAAGGGGTTGGTAATCGGATTAGTAACATCCAAGCATAGTGTTTTGACAAATTGTGTATTTCCTGATCAGTGCACCACTACTGATTGTATTGGACTGTACTAATAAATAAAGGTTTCTGGACTGAATTACATTCCACTGAAAATCACAAACCTCAGTGTGTTGAGTTGACAGCATGAACTCTCCAGTCCATCAGAGAGCAGCTTTACTCCAGATCAGTGCACCACTACTGATTGTATTGGATTGTACTAATAAATAAAGGTTTCTGGACTGAATTACATTCCACTGAAAATCACAAACCTCAGTATGCTGAGTTGACAGCATGAACTCTTCAGTCCATCAGAGAGTAGCTTTACTCCTGAATCCTGCAGGTCATTGTTGCTTAGGTCTAGCTCTCTTACCGTGGAGTTTAATGATTGTAGAGATGAAGACAAACTTTCACAGCACTGGCCAGTCAGATTACAGTCAGCAAGTCTATAACACAGGATGAAATGTGGGTCAATAAAGAGAAGATGGTGATTTAAAATCATTGTGTTCTGCACGACACTTATCACAATGTTATCACATTGTTCACACAACTTATTATTTTTTTAATCAGGATGTGATCTCTGAATATTGACTGAAAATCAGCTCAAATATATTTAAATTGAAGTTATTACAAAACAACATCCATATCAGTTCTAGTCATATATTTGACACAGGTAAAGCACTGTTTGGCAAAATCACATGACCAAGACACTTTGATTTATATTCTAAAGCAACCGATTCTAAACAACAGCGCATTAAAATGCATAAATGCAATAAAAAAAGAAAAAAGAAATATAAGAACAACAGTAATTGCTCTTGTACAGTACATGTAAGGAATAACTGATGAATGTTGAATTATTGAAAATTAATGCGGTGGTAATGCAGCTGTAACGTGAGGACGCTGAGGCGGTGTAGAATCCAATTGCAGAAGTTTATTATAAACAACAGCAAACATACACGATGAAACAGGCAAAGGGTCAATAACCGGAGAAGCAGTCCAAAACGTAAACGTAATCCAAACAGCAGAGAGTTTAAACAGGCAGTGGGTCAAATACCAAGCAGACAGTCCATGAAAGCAACCGTAACAATAGGGAAATCCAGGGAGCGATAGTCAAAGGGCAGAAAAGGGTCAAACCTTGAAAACAGTCCAAACGTGCAAACAATCCAACAGGGGTAATCCGTGAAATCAAGAGTCCATAAACAAAGCAAGGTCGCAACAGGTAATCCAACAGAGTAATAATAAACGCTTGGTAAGGCAGGTGAAACTGGCAATACTTCGCGACGTGTGAGCACATGGTGAGTCCTTATATACTGCCAAACAGGAAGTGACAGTAGAAGCAGCAGAGGGAGCATGCAGGCAGTACTGGGGTGAAGGCTCCCTCTGCTGGCTTGGCGTTACAGAATCCCCCTAGGAGCGACTCCTGGCGCTCAAACAACAGTCCAGGTGGGTGGGGGAACAGAGGCAAAACAGGGGGTGGGATGGAGGGCCAGGTCCATGTAGAGCAGGTGGGCCTAGATCGTGGAGCAGGGACAGACAGTGAAGCACTGGAGGACCTGGACCATGGAGTAGTGGCAGACAGTGAAGCACAGGAGGACCTGGGCCATGGAGCAGTGGCAGACAGTGAAGCACTGGAGGACCTGGACCATGGAGCAGTGGCAGACAGTGAAGCACTGGAGGACCTGGGCCGTGGGGCTGTGGCAGACAGTAGAACCCTGGAGGTCCTGGGCCGTGGTGCCGTGGCAGACAGTGAAGCACTGGAGGACCTGGGCCGTGGGGCTGTGGCAGACAGTAGAACCCTGGAGGTCCTGGGCCGCGGTGCTGTGGCAGACAGTAGAAACCTGGAGGACCTGGGCCGTGGAGCGACAGCAGACCGTGAAATACTGACGTGCCTGGGCCGCAGAGCAATGACAGACAGTGGAACACTGGAGGTCCTGGGCCGTGAAGCAGTAGCAGACCATGAAGTACTGGAAGGCCAGGGCCGTGGCACAATGGCAGAGTAGGGAACCATGGTGGGGCAGGCAGAGCAGACAGAACAGGAGGCCATAGCGAGGCAGGCAGAGCAGGCAGAGCAGGGAGCCGTGGCGAGGCAGGCAGAGCAGACAGAACAGGGGGCCATAGCGAGGCAGGTAGAGCAGGCAGAGCAGGAAGCCATGGCGAGGCAGGCAGAGCAGGCGTAGCAGGGAGCCATTGCAGGGCAGGCAGAGCGGTGTGCAAATGAATGATTTCTTTGGCCTTCTTGATAGCGACATGGCGGGCAGAGAGTTCATGATAGGACGCCGCCCCCATAGGAGGATCTACAGCTTGCGCTGACACCTCTGGGGGCATGGGCGCAGATGCTTGGGCAGGTGTGGCAGGGCAATTATAAATGGCCTTCATGGCCGTGACTGGACAGGCAGAGAGTCCGTGGGGAAACGCCGCCCCTTGAGGAGATTCTGCAGCCGGAGCTGCCACTTCTGGGGGCATAGGCGCAGAGTCCTTAACAGAGGAGGCCTCTGACGTAGACTCGTGGACAGACGAGGCCTCTGGCGCAGACTTGTGGACAGGTGAGGCCTCTAGAGCAGACTCGTGGATAGACGAAGCTTCTGAAGTGGTCTCGTAGACAGACGAAGCTTCTGGAGGCGGTTTCGTAGACAGGCGAGGCCTCCGGGGCAGACTCGTGGACCGGTGAGGCCTCGGGAGCAGACTTTTGGACAGAAGAGGCCTCTGGAGCACAGTATGCTGCCCACATACTGAGGATGGCTACGGCCATTACAGGCAGCACAGCAGCTAGTGGGGTGTCTGTTGACCTTGTGGGTGCTGATGTTATGGGCTTGTGGCTTGTGAATGTGGGCTCTGCGTGGTGGGCTTGGGGAGCGTGGGTTCTGCGTGGCTTGGGAGCGTGGGCTCTGCGTGGCTTGGGAGCGTGGGCTCTGCGTGGCTTGGGTTAGAAATGTTATAGGGGACCAGATGAGGATTTGGTAGGATAATAGCTTTTTGCCTTGAGTTAGGGAGGCCTGCCGTGGCCGGACTTGACTCAGGGAGGCCTGCCGTGGCCGGACTTGACTCAGGGAGGCCTGCCGTGGCCGGACTTGACTTGGGAAGAACAGCGGTGACTTGACCTGGCTCGTGCAGTCCAGCTGTGACTTGACTTGGCTTGTGAAGGTCAACTGTGACTTGACTTAGCTCAGGGACAATAGCAGCAACTTGACTTGGCTCATGAAGAACAACCGTGGCGTGGCTTAGCTCAGGGAAGACAGCAGCAATTTGACTTGGCTTGTGAAGATCTGCTGTAACCTGGCTTGACTCAGGAACAACATGGCTTGACTCAGGAACAACATGGCTTGGCTCAGGAACAACATGGCTTGACTCGTGGGGAACAGCTGTGACTTGGCTTGACTCGTGGGGAACAGCTGTGACTTGGCTTGACTCGTGGGGGCTGTGACTTGGCTTGACTCGTGGGGAACAGCTGTGACTTGGCTTGACTCGTGGGGAACAGCTGTGACTTGGCTTGACTCGTGGGGAACAGCTGTGACTTGGCTTGACTCGTGGGGAACAGCTGTGACTTGGCTTGGGGAACAGCTGTGACTTGGCTTGACTCGTGGGGAACAGCTGTGACTTGGCTTGACTCGTAGGGAACAGCTGTATCTTGGCTTGACTCGTAGGGAACAGCTGTATCTTGGCTTGACTCGTAGAGAACAGCTGTATCTTGGCTTGACTCATGGGGAACAACGGCTGTGACTTGGCTTGATTCATGGGGAACAACAGCTGTAACTTGGCTTGATTCATGGAGAACAGTAGCTTTGGCTTGACTTGACTCTGTTGCTTGACTTGACTCTGTTGCTTGACTTGACCCTGGAGCTGCAACTGTAGCTTGATTTGGTTCTGTAGCTTGGCTTGGTTCTGTAGCTTGACTTGGCACAGGAACAGTAGCTGCCATTTTAGCTGCCCATACAGCCAATAGGGGTGAGTCCAGTACATGGGCCATCATGAGGCATGGCTTGGAAACAGCGATTATTTTGTGGAGTGGCTCTGGAATGGTGGCCATCTTGTGAACAGGTTTGGGGATGGCGGCCTTTTTGTGGACTGGCTCTGGGATGGCGGCCATTTTGTGGACTGGCTCTGGAATGGCAGCCATCTTGTGAACAGGTTTGGGGATGGCGGCCATCTTGCGTGCAGACTCTGGTGTGGCGGCGGCCATCTTGCGTGCAGACTCTGGCGTGGCGGCGGCAATCTTGCGTGCAGACTCTGGCGTGGCGGCGGCCATCTTGCGTGCAGACTCTGGCGTGGCGGCGGCCATCTTGCGTGCAGACTCTGGCGTGGCGGCGGCCATCTTGCGTGCAGACTCTGGCGTGGCGTGAGCAGGCCCTGGAGCGGCAGGCATGGCGTGAGCAGGCCCTGGAGCGGCAGGCATGGCGTGAGCAGGCCCTGGAGCGGCAGGCATGGCGTGAGCAGGCTTTGGCTTGGTGGATGTGGCTTGAACAGGCTTTGGCTTGGCAGGCATGACGTGCACAGGCTGTGGTGTGGTGGTTACTGCGGGATTGCGGGGTCCCTCGTCCACAATCCCAACAGTGTATGGTGATCCGCTTAGGAGCAGAGCATGATCGATATATTCCTCCAGTGACCAACAAATTTTTCCCCCTGGCAGACGTGAACTAATGGGCTCGTTCAAACCAAAACGAAAAAAGTCCTTAAGTGCCACATCATTAAAATCTACTTGATAACACAGTCCACAAAAATCCTCGACATACTCCTCTATGGACCGGTCGCCTTGACGAAGGCAGATGAGACGGGATACTGCTGGGTTCATGATTCTGGTTGTGTGTGCGCTGTAACTTCTGCTGGCTTCAGGGGAGGCGAAGTATTCTGTAACGTGAGGACGCTGAGGCGGTGTAGAATCCAATTGCAGAAGTTTATTATAAACAACAGCAAACATACACGATGAAACAGGCAAAGGGTCAATAACCGGAGAAGCAGTCCAAAACGTAAACGTAATCCAAACAGCAGAGAGTTTAAACAGGCAGTGGGTCAAATACCAAGCAGACAGTCCATGAAAGCAACCGTAACAATAGGGAAATCCAGGGAGCGATAGTCAAAGGGCAGAAAAGGGTCAAACCTTGAAAACAGTCCAAACGTGCAAACAATCCAACAGGGGTAATCCGTGAAATCAAGAGTCCATAAACAAAGCAAGGTCGCAACAGGTAATCCAACAGAGTAATAATAAACGCTTGGTAAGGCAGGTGAAACTGGCAATACTTCGCAACGTGTGAGCACATGGTGAGTCCTTATATACTGCCAAACAGGAAGTGACAGTAGAAGCAGCAGAGGGAGCATGCAGGCAGTACTGGGGTGAAGGCTCCCTCTGCTGGCTTGGCGTTACAGCAGCATTATTTTTATTCTTTAACAACAGTCAAGCCTCTGTTACTTACTCTAAATGTAATGCTATTACGTTTGCTATATAATAATAATAAAATTGATAGATAATAAAATGTTATTTTGTGGAAAACCATGGAAAATGGTCTCTATTTTTCTCTCTCTCTCTCTCTCTCTCTACGCTTGGTCAATGTCTTACAAGCTGCTGCTTACTTTTTAAAAAAAATTAAGAGCACTTTCTGATCAATAACAAAAATTAGCCTTCCCATTACAGGGTGATATTTGACTCCTTAAAGTTATTTACAGGGGCACTTTTTTCTTACTTTACTAAAAGTATCTCATCTTTTATGTCAAATTAAAAATATATATATTTATATATAAGCTTTTTTAAATTTCTAATTCAAACAATCAAATAAGAAAGAAAGATTAAGAAAAGAAATCAATATTAACAAAAATCATTTGCACTACAGAGATGGCACAGACTAACATAAAAGTGGCATTTAGGTATATTTACAGACCTTTAATGAGGCTCAGAGGTGACATGGATGTTTTTAATTCATAACAATGTTATGGGCTTAAGTTCTTAAATATAACATTTTGAAAAACAGAAATATTGATTGATTGATTGATTGATTGATTGATTAAAATGACTTAAATAACTGAAATGATACTTTAAAAATTAAACTAAAACTGCCAGTAGGTGGCGGCAAGTCACTAAGTTTATCACTGAATCATTCATTCAATTGATTTGTTTGAACTAAGTAAGTGTCTATCTTTTTATGATTGAGTAGTTGAATCGTTAACTCAGATTTGTTTTAAATGCACATTCATTCATGAACAAAACATTGCTGTGTTTACTTGGAGACATTTTCCACAAGTTGATATGATTCTTTAGGGTCTTAATGAAATGTCTATAATATACTTTGGTTAAAAATTCTCAATGGTTGTGTAAAACAACACCCTTTTTACCTTGTCCAAATGAGGTCCGCAAAAATCATCTCATTCTAAGGGGTTGTCCCTTTAAATGCAAATGAGCTCTGCTCACCCTGCCCCTCTCTTCTCTCTGTGGATTGACGAGCCTTTTTACTTTAACCGCATTTAGCGTCTAGCTGCTAAACTTCCTAACTACCACGTTATAAGGAAAGGCAATTGCAAAGATTCATAAAAAAACCCTTATACTCACTTCAGCTGTAAGTGAAGCTGGATCACGAATGATTTGCGCGAACATAGACAGATATATGTAGATCGGGAGGCGCATTCCATTCACAAACAAACGTAATCTACTGCATCTTCAGCGGCTCAGATGTCAGGAGTAAATGACGACCACTATGTTCATTATTACATCCAGCAACACAACACCTCAATCGTTCAATCTTGTTTACATCCCTGCTCCAGCATCAAAACAATTGAGGTTACTGGACTGTGATAGCTGGTCTGAAGTAAGACGCTAATGTCAATCAACTATCATGGGAGCGGCCTCTGTCGGTGTGACAGGCATCTGAGAATGGCTCGATTTGATAAAGGGGATATTATATTTACAGATTAATTAAAAGCCACCTCATGGATTTTTATCATTGTAGGGTAGATTTGTACATACACTGCCAACACACATTAATGTTCAAACAACATGAAAAAGTGAACTTGGCATCCGATGACCCCTTTAATGAAAGAGCCAATCGTTGAATAGTAAAGTCAGCGCGTCACTGCAGCTGCCGATAGAAGTCCCGGTTGCTATAGAAAGAGTCAGTGATCTGAGTAGAGGTCTTCACGGAGGACCCGAGACCCGACCCGGGACCCGTACGGGTTTGGGTCTATATTTTAAATGGTCAGTCGGGTCCAGGTCGGGTCCCAATCTATTACCTCGGGTCCCGTGTCTGTTTAACATTTGTGTGTAATACCCGAATCGATCGGAGAACACAGCACCCGCCAGTGATCAGTGTTGGTCAGCACTTTGCGTGTGTTTTGTAACTTGCAACTTGTAAAATTAGGACGAGGAAAGTGTGAGCGGGAAATAAGGTGGGGAAAAAAAACATCTGTGATGCGAAGTTAACGCTAGTACTGCAAGCGGACGGTACCAAGCTGTCTCATGTGAATTCCTCCTTTAAGCTTCATAAGATTAACTAGGTGGAGCTTCCTTTGAAAAATGATTGCGCCCGCGCCCGCCCGCGCCCACGCCCGCTTCGTCCTGCTTCGTGACAGAAATGCCGCCTGCATGCGCGAGAGCATGTAACTCAGAGTGGTAACATGATAATTAATTGTTGATTACTAATTTGAATCAGTACATTATAACGAAAACAATACCTTGAATAAATTGAGTATACTTCTCCAGACACCACTACACCACTGCGCACGCAGTAAAGTGTAACGCACTTCCTGTTCTGTTCGTTTTTTGTAAGAAAAAAAACTGCTCCAAGCTGGAATAATAAATAAATTAAGAAGGTTCTTTCACTCGGCAAGAGAGAGGAACATGGACGAAAATGTTAGTGTCAAGGAGGGTCGATCACAGTTTGGGCTACTAACAGTAGGTAAACCAAAAAGTTTTTTGCAACTTGTTTATTGATTTGTTAGCAGTTTGCTGTGTAATATGTGCTGACCGGGTGCAGTCGGGTCTCTGTCTTCCCAGCCGGGTTCAGGTCCGATTTACGAATAACGGTCGGGTCCGCATCGGGTCCGGGTAGTAAATTTAAGGCATTTCTCGGGTCTGCATGGGTTCGGGTCCCACTTTCAAATTAAATACGGGTCCGGGTCGGTTCCGTGCAACAAATTTACGGGTCTCTTCGGGTTCGGGTACGAATTTTTGGACCCGTGAAGACCTCTAGTTCTGAGACGCTCAGTACTGCACATGCGCACTGGCTGATTTTGCCTGAAAAATAAGCTTTTTTTTAACACTATTTGTTATGGATTGCCCCACTGAAGGCTGGTAAATACGTTATTGACCGCTGCAGAACTCTTGTCAGGGAGTCAGAGTCATTATATTGAGTTTGGCCGTTTATTGCGCAAGATTTGACCATATACACAAGTTAGTGCATTTGAGGTAGTTTCTGAAATAAATAAAACAACAGAAATAAATACTCATTGTATAAATACAACCAATGACTCAACATATCACAAACTCTGTAATAAACAACTTTGTAAAATGCACTGATAAATAAAATATAAATGAGAAATATCTCAGCAATATCTCAGTGAGAATAACAAACTGCGTAGTGCAATGAAGATTACAAACGATTAAATATAATTATGTATAAGAAGGAGACTGCATCATTAATATATGCGTTAGTAATGATAATCGTTAAAAGGTATTATCACCCTGAAAATGTTACATGTAAAGGTAATAAAGTTGTAAACATGAACAACGCACATCACAATGCTAACGGGCTAATCGGCTCGTTAAACAGGATCAAATTACACCCAGAAAGATCGCTAAACATTAATAACATCATAAATACTGTCAAGGTTAACACAATTGTGATGCACCATAACAATCTAAGTGATTAACAATATACAAAGTAACTTACTTTGTCGAGCACTTTCTCTTGCACATAAACGCTGCGATATGACTGCTGCGCTGAAGTAACTTTGTGAATAGACAATTATGTTAAAACCGTACATGCTATGAACACCGCACTACGTTATTTACGCAAGTCATTACTAACATGACGCAGATCGCAAGTTTCTTACTTAAAGGGGAAGAATTCCCAACACTATTGGAACATAAGGAACTATATTTATTAAGTAGTATGTTGTCAGATTTCATTGCTGATTTCAAATATGAAATTTAATCGTAATCTTGGTGAACAGTTTTGGAGAATTTGATGTTTCCCCATTCAAATAGATAGGAGCTGCACTTGCCTCCCTGACAGGCGTTTCAAAGATGACCTTAAAGGCAAATGACTTGCCTTAAAGGAGAAGTCCACTTCCAGAACAACAATTTACAAATAATTTACTCACCCCCTTGTCATCCAAGATGTCCATGTCTTTCTGTCGTCAGTCGTAAAGAAATTATGGTTTTTGAGGAAAGCATTTCAGGATTTTTCTTCATAGAATGGACTTCAATTGTGCCCCCCGATTTTGAACTTCCAAAATGTAGTTTAAATGCAGCTTCAAAGGGCTCTAACGATCCCAGCTGAGGAAGAAGGGTCTTGTCTAGCGAAACAATCTATCATTTTTTTTTGAAAAATAAAAATTTGTATACTTTTTAAGCACAAAAGCTCGTGTAGCACAGGCTCTCGGATGCGAGTCCACGGGTCGTTCTTGAATGATTCGTTCATTTTGAACTAATCTGTAATGTGACTCGCAAGAACGAGTCATCTCGGAGAGTGATTTGTTCAGTCACACATGCGCAACATCTTATTAGGTTCTGTACTGGAATTAGTTCACCTGTTTCGAGTCTTCTGGTTTTTCGAGTCGTTTGTTCATCTTATGGGGCTGTCACATGATGGTGATTTTGCTAAAATTAATGAAATGACTCGAAAAAAGATTTGTTCATTTTGCTGAACGAGACTCAAAGGTCAGAGTCGGTAAAATGATCCAAACTTCCCATCACTACTACGAATCACATCTAAGTTCAAAAATGACATATCCTTTCACTAGATAAGACCCTTCTTCCTCGGCTGGGATCATTTAGAGCCCTTTGAAGCTGCATTTAAACTACATTTTGGAAGTTCAAAATCAGGGGCACAATTAAAGTCCATTATATGAAGAAAAATCTTGAAATGCTTTCCTCAAAAACCATAATTTATTTTCGACTGAAGACAGAAAGACATAAATATCTTGGATGACAAGGTGGGTGAGTAAATTATTTGTGAATTGTTGTTCTGAAAGTGGACTTCTCCTTTAAACGGACTTTGATTAAATCAATATCACATTTGCAAACTCCCTTAATAATCTTTAAGCGATCTCAAAGGTTCCATTGTAAACAAAGCTCTCTACACTGCACAATGAATGTGAATGAATTTTATTTTCATTGTGTCTTTGTTATAAGGATTTATGAGTTTAAGAGGATTTAGTGGATTCTGATTAATATTGTGTTCAAGGAATCAATCGACAAGTCTGCCATACATTACTCAACGCTGCAAAAACATGTTATAGAAACCTTTGAAGCTCTCGAGTGCAAATACAAATATGCTGATTGGGTCATTTGCACTGGTGCTCCTAAATATTTTTTCATATTTGCATGGGGTGGATCGCGGGCCCCCCAGACCTCTGGGCCCTATGCACTCTGTTACCATTTTCCCCCCACTAGCGACGCCCCGTTTGGTGCAGTGATATGGAACTGTGATGCAGTCAACAGACCTGAAACTACTTCATAGCTGTGCACTGACTGAAAAATAATTGCACACAGAACGCCTGTCAACCAATCAGAAACAAGCATTTAACAGCCCTGTGGTATAAAATGAAACAAAGTACTTTAACATGCTCTCAATATTTTGGCTTCTGATTTCCCTGTGAATTATTGTCATGTCAAAGATAACAGTGTCCTAGTTTTATGGAGGAATTACAATGGTCATGTGTGTCAACATAACAGACACATTCAGTTCCATCTCCGATCACATAAATTAATACTCACAGAGCTTTTCTGCAGTTCACCACAGCTGGTAACAGTCTCCTTCTACCCTCATCTGATGTGTTGTATTTCTTGAGATCAAACCCATCCAGCACCTCCTCTGATATTTGAAGCATGTAGGCGATTGTTGAGCAGTGAGATGAAGAGAGTTCTTTCACTGAGTGATTCTCTGTTTTTACAAACTCCTGAATTTCTCTGTACAGAGTCTGATGCTTCATTTCCAGCAAACAGAGGAACAGATTGATGCTTCTGTCAGCTGAGAGACGTTCAGCACCCTTGATTCTGTCTTTAATGTACTGTGTAATTTTATTGATACTCTCTGAGCTGTTCACTGTATGTGTCAGTATATCCTGTAAGATTCTCTGATTGGACTCCAATGAGATGCCTAGCAGGAACCGCAGGAAAAGATCCAGGTGTCCATTTTCACTCTTTAAAGATTTATTAACTGCTATTTTTAATAGGTCATACATAGAGTTTCCCCGACTGTACCTCTTATACTGTTCACTCAGAAACAACATAAGTGATTTCTTATTCTTGACTACATAGGAGTAAAACACAAAGAAAGCAGCTAGAAATTCCTGAAAGCTCAGATGTATGAAGCAGTATACTTTCCTCTGATGAATCACAGATTCCTGCTTAAAGATCTCAGTGCAAATCCCAGAATACACTAAGGTGTCAGTAACATCTATGCCGCTCTCAATCAGGTCCTCCTCATAGAAAATCACATTACCCTTCATCAGCTGCCTGAAAGCCAGTTCAGCAAATTTCACAATCACATCTCTGTTGGATTGCAGGAGTTTCTCTGGATCTCTCTCATCATACTTCTGATTCCTTATATTGATCTGAGTCAGCAGGAAGTGGATGTACATTTCAGTCAGAGTTTGAGGGATTTCTGCACTCTCATCTTGTTTCAGGAGGTTTTGAAGCACAGTGGCTGAGATCCAGCAGAAGACGGGTATGTGACACATGATGTTGAGGCTTCTTGATCTTCTAATGTGTGAGATGATTCTGTTGGCTTGATGCTCATCACTGATTCTCCTCCTGAAATATTCCTCCTTCTGAGGCTCATTGAATCCCTGAATTTCTGTCACTCGGTTGATGTATTTTGAGGGGATCTGATTGGCCGCTGCTGGTCTGGAGGTGATCCAGATAAGAGCAGAGGAAAGCAGCTCTCCTCTGATGAGGTTTGACATCAACACACCCACTGTTGAAGACTCATTCACATCACAAACTTTCTCATCATCTGAAAACATCAGTGTGATTCTGCTTTCATCCAGACCATCAAAGATGAAAACAATTTTACACTCCTCATAAATCTTTGAGTCTAGATCTTGAAGTTCAGGATGAAAGTCCAGCAGAAGTCTGTGAAGACTGTACTGGTGATCTTTAATCAAGTTCAGCTCTCGAAATGTAAGCACAAACATGAAATCTACATCCTGATTGGCTTTTCCTTCAGTCCAGTCCAGAATAAACTTCTGCACAGAGACAGTTTTTCCAATCCCAGCAATGCCTTTAGTAAGAACAGTCTTGATTTTGTCTTTCTCCTCACATCCTGGTTGATGTAAGGGTTTAAAGATGTCATTGCAGTAGATTGGAGTGTCTTGTGTTCTGAGTGATTTCTCCATCTGTAAAACCTCATGTTCTTCATTAACTCCTTCACTCTCTCCCTCTATGATGTAGAGCTGTGTGTATATCCTGTTCAGGAGGGTTTGATTCTCCTGCAGTTTGATTCCCTCAAATAAACTCTCATATTTGTTCTTCATGCTGGTTTTGTGATGGGTATTAATCAGATGAGTCTGACTAGGCGTCAATGATCTCTTCACCTCATCTCTCTTCACTCTGCAGAAACAGAAAATTTAACACTTTATTTTGATGGGCCACTTTAGATATTCTACTATGGAACTTTGCAACTATATGTCAATTACCGATCATTAAAGTACTGTATGAATAGATTGTCAACATAATATCTGCTAACATCTTATTATCTTATCTATTATCTTACCTCATCTATCTATCTATATATCATCTATCTATCCTTTTATCCCACCCAATGTCATGTGCAAGGCTCTGTACTTATCTGAAGAAAAAAAAAATACATGTACACAGAAGTGTCAGTTCAGACAGCATCACACTAGCTGTCTAGAAAAAATTTGTTAGGGAACATGTCAACTGTAGCGTTGACCAAACTTCAGATTCTCAAATAACTTTTCAAATTAAGCAAAAATAGACTGAAAACCCAACTAGTCAGCCCTATGCAGCATGTATATATTTGTGCGTATATAGTAATCATAGTTGAGATTTTCCACCTTGCTTACACTCACTCAGGGTCAGAGGTCACTGCTTCATCACTGAGATCTATGGGATGATCCATGGATTTGTCACTCTTCATAGACACACAGCTGGGTTCTGGAGATGCTGCTTTATGTGTGCAAACATCCTCCTCCTCCTGCTCTGTCTTCTCACAGAGATTCATTTTACAAGCAGTGCTGCAGAAATAGACAATAAAATTATGCAAAGTATAAAAAATAGATATAAAATACACTGTATGGTTTCAGTTACACTTATGCCACACACAATAATAAAATATTGCAAACGCCATACTGAACTTTATGTACAAGTATTTCAAAGGGGCAAGAGTAAGACAAACTCTCTACTGAGATGAATAAAAATTGTATGTACACATGCTAATAATTATTAATCAATGCATGATGAGTCCAGAAATGTGTTTTTCAAACCTCCCTGTCTCATCAGCAATCAACTGAACATCAAACACAAATTCATTCAGTTCATAAATCCATTCTGTTAGTCTCTGTCTGTAACGCCAAGCCAGCAGAGGGAGCCCTCACCCCAGGACTGCCTGCATGCTCCCTCTGCTGCTTCTACTGCTACTTCCTGTTTGGCAGTATTTAAGGACTCACCATGTGCTCACTCACTTGCGAAGTATTGCCAGTTAACCTGCCTTACCGAGCGTTGTTTATTACTCTGTTGGATTACCTGTTGCTGTTTTGCTTTGTCTCTGGATTACTGAGTTTACGGATCACCCTTGTTTGGATTGTTTGCCTGTGTGGACTGCTTACAAGGTTTGACCTATTTCTGCCTCTGACCATCGCTCTCTGGATTACCCCCATTGTTACGTTTGATATACTGGACTGTTCTCTCGTTATCTGACCCACTGCCTGCTTAAACTCACTGCTGCTTGGATTACGATTGTGTGTTGTATGCTATTGGACTGCCTTCCGGTTATTGACCCTCTGCCTGTTTATTTGTACGCTGCTTCTGTTAATAAACTTCCGCATATGGTTTCAACTTCCGCCTCAGCGTCCTCGTTACAGAATACTTCGCCTCCCCTGAATCCAGCGGAAGTTACGACATACACAACCAAAATCATGAACCCAGCAGTATCTCGTCTCATCTGCCTTCGTCAAGGCGACCGGGCCATAGAGGATTATGTTGAGGATTTTTGTGGACTGTGTCATTTGGTGGATTTTAATGATGTGGCTCTAAAGGACTTTTTTCGTTTTGGATTAAACGAGCCCATTAGTTCAATTCTGCCAGGGGGGAAAATTTGTTGGTCACTGGAGGAATATATCGATCATGCCTTGCTCTTAAGCGGATCACCATACACTGTTGGGATTGCAGACGAGGGACCCCGCAATCCCGCAGTAACCACCACACCACAGCCTGTTCAAGCTACATCCACCAAGCCAAAGCCTGTTCACGTCATGCCTGCCCAGACAAAGCCTGCTCACGCCACGCCTGCCGCTCCAGGGCCTGCTCACGCCACGCCTGCCGCTCCAGGGCCTGCTCACGCCACGCCTGCCACCCGTCCAGAGTCTGCACCCGTCATGGCCGCCATCCCCAAACCTGTTCACAAGATGGCCGCCAACCCCAAACCTGTTCACAAGATGGCCGCCATTCCAGAGCCAGTCCACAAGATGGCCACCATCCCCAAACCTGTTCACAAGATGGCTGCCATTCCAGAACCAGTCCACAAGATGGCCGCCATACCAGAGCCAGTCCACAAGATGGCCGCCAACCCCAAACCTGTTCACAAGATGGCCGCCATCTCAGAGCCACTCCACAAAATAATCGCTGTTTCCAAGCCACGCCTCATGATGGCCCATGTACTGGACTCACCCCTAATGGCTGTATGGGCAGCTAAAATGGCAGCTACCCCTGATCCAGGTCAAGTTGCAGCTGTATCAAGTCAAGTCTCGGCTGTGTTTCCTGAGTCAAGTAAGGTCACAGCTGCCACCCCCGAGCCAAGTAAGATTACAGCTACTGTTCCTGTACCAAGTCAAGCTGCAGAACCAAGTCCAGCTACAGAACCAAGTCAAGCTGCAGAACCAAGTCAAGCTACAGTTGCTGCTCCAAGGTCAAAAGCTTCCAAGTCCAGTCGAATTTCAGGGTCAAGTCAAGTTTCCAAGTCCAGTCAGGCTTCCAAGTCAAGTCCAGTTCCAGGGTCGAGTCAAGCTACAGAGCCCGGCCAAGCTACAGAGCCCGGCCAAGCTACAGAGCCCGGCCAAGCTACAGAGCCCGGTCAAGCTTACAGAGCCCGGTCAAGCTTCAGAGCCCGGTCAAGCTTCAGAGCCCGGTCAAGCTTCAGAGCCCGGTCAAGCTTCAGAGCCCGGTCAAGCTTCAGAGCCCGGTCAAGCTTCAGAGCCAAGTCAAGCAACAGAGTCAAGTCAAGCAACAGAGTCAAGTCAAGCAACAGAGTCAAGTCAAGCAACAGAGTCAAGTCAAGCAACAGAGTCAAGTCAAGCAACAGAGTCAAGTCAAGCAACAGAGTCAAGTCAAGCAACAGAGTCAAGTCAAGCCAACGCTGCTGTTCCCCATGAACCAAGCCAAGTCACAGCTGTATTCCACGAACCAAGCCAAGATACAGCTGTTATTCCCCATGAGTCAAGCCAAGTCACAGCTGTTCCCCACGAGTCAAGCCAAGTCACAGCTGTTCCCCACGAGTCAAGCCAAGTCACAGCTGTTCCCCCAAGTCAAGTCACAGCTGTTCCCCACGAGTCAAGCCAAGTCACAGCTGTTCCCCACGAGTCAAGCCAAGTCACAGCTGTTCCCCACGAGTCAAGCCAAGTCACAGCTGTTCCCCACGAGTCCAAGTCACAGCTGTTCCCCACGAGTCAAGCCAAGTCACAGCTGTTCCCCACGAGTCAAGCCAAGTCACAGCTGTTCCCCACGAGTCAAGCCAAGTCACAGCTGTTCCCCACGAGTCAAGCCAAGTCACAGCTGTTCCCCACGAGTCAAGCCAAGTCACAGCTGTGCCCCACGAGTCAAGCCAAGTCACAGCTGTGCCCCACGAGTCAAGCCACGTTGTTCCTGAGTCAAGCCACGTTGTTCCTGAGTCAAGCCACGTTGTTCCTGAGTCAAGCCACGTTGTTCCTGAGTCAAGCCACGTTGTTCCTGAGTCAAGCCACGTTGTTCCTGAGTCAAGCCACGTTGTTCCTGAGTCAAGCCACGTTGTTCCTGAGTCAAGCCACGTTGTTCCTGAGTCAAGCCACGTTGTTCCTGAGTCAAGTCACGTTACAGCAGATCTTCACAAGCCAAGTCAAATTGCTGCTGTCTTCCCTGAGCTAAGCCACGCCACGGTTGTTCTTCATCAGCCAAGTCAAGTTGCTGCTATTGTCCCTGAGCCAAGTCAAGTCACAGTTGACCTTCACAAGCCAAGTCAAGTCACAGCTGGACTGCACAAGCCAGGTCAAGTCACAGTTGACCTTCCCGACTCAAGTCAAGCCACAGCTGGCCTGCCTGAGCCAAGTCAAGCCACGGCAGGCCTCCCTGAGTCAAGTCCGGCCACGGCAGGCCTCCCTGAGTCAAGTCCGGCCACGGCAGGCCTCCCTGAGTCAAGTCCGGCCACGGCAGGCCTCCCTGAGTCAAGTCCGGCCACGGCAGGCCTCCCTGAGTCAAGGCAAAGAGCTATTGTCCTACCAAAACCTCACCAGGTCCCTTCTAACCTTCTCAATCCACCTCACGTATCTACTGACCCAAGCCACGCAGAGCCCACGCTCCCAAGCCACGCAGAGCCCACGCTCCCAAGCCACGCAGAGCCCACGCTCCCAAGCCACGCAGAGCCCACGCTCCCAAGCCACGCAGAGCCCACATTCACAAGCCACAAGCCCATAGCATCAGCACCCACAAGGTCAACAGACACCCCACTATCTACTGTGCTGCCTGTAATGGCCATCGCCATTTTCAGTGTGTGGGCAGCACACTGTGCTCTAAAGGCCTCATCTGTCCACAGGTCTGCTCCAGAGGCCTCGTCTATCCACGAGTCTGGTCCAGAGGCCTTGTCTGTCCATGAGTCTGCTCCAGAGGCCTCGTCTGTCCACGAATCTGCTCCAGAGGCCTCATCTATCCACAAGTCTACGACAGAGGCCTCCTCTGTCTATGAGTCTGCGCCAATGCCCCCAGAAGTGGCAGCTCCGGCTGCAGAATCTCCTCAAGGGGCGGCGTTCCCCCACGAACTCTCTGCCTGTCCTGTCACGGCCATGAAGGCCATTTATAATTGCCCTGCCACACCTGCCCAAGCATCTGCGCCCATGCCCCCAGAGGTGTCAGCGCAAGCTGTAGATCCTCCTATGGGGGCGGCGTCCTATCATGAACTCTCTGCCCGTCATGTCACAGTCACGAAGGCCTACGATGAACTCTCTGCCCGTCATGTCACAGTCACAAAGGCCTACGATGAACTCTCTGCCTGTCATGTTATAGCCAAGAAGGCCTACTATGGACTCTCTGCCTGTCATGTCATAGCCAAGAAGGCCTATTATGAACTCTCTGCCCGCCATGTCGCAATCAAGAAGGCCAAAGAAATCATTCATGTACACACCGCTCTGCCTGCCCTGCAATGGCTCCCTGTTATGCCTGCTCTGCCTGCCTCGCCATGGCTTCCTGCTCTGCCTGCTCTACCTGCCTCGCCACGGCTCCCTGCTCTGTCTGCTCTGCCTGCGTCGCCATGGCTCCCAGCTCTACCTGCTCTGCCTGTGTCGCCATGGCTCCCAGCTCTACCTGCTCTGCCTGCCCCACCATGGTTCCCTACTCTGCCATTGCTCCATGGCCCTGGCCTTCCAGTACTACATGGTCTGCTACTGCTTCACGGCCCAGGACCTCCAGTGTTCCACTGTCTGTCATTGCTCCGCGGCCCAGGCACGTCAAAGTTTCACGGTCTGCTGTCGCTCCACGGCCCAGGTCCTCCAGGGTTCCACTGTCTGCCACAGCTCCACGGCCTAGGTCCTCCAGTGCTTTGCTGTCTGCCACTGCTCCATGGTCCAGGTCCTCCAGTGCTTCACTGTCTGTCCCTGCTCCATGATCCAGGCCCACCTGCTCTACATGGACCTGGCCCTCCGTCCCACCCCCTGTTTTGCCTCTGTTCCCCCACCCACCTGGACTGTTGTTGTTGTTTTGAGCGCCAGGAGTCGCTCCTAGGGGGGGGGATTCTGTAACGCCAAGCCAGCAGAGGGAGCCCTCACCCCAGGACTGCCTGCATGCTCCCTCTGCTGCTTCTACTGCTACTTCCTGTTTGGCAGTATTTAAGGACTCACCATGTGCTCACTCACTTGCGAAGTATTGCCAGTTAACCTGCCTTACCGAGCGTTGTTTATTACTCTGTTGGATTACCTGTTGCTGTTTTGCTTTGTCTCTGGATTACTGAGTTTACGGATCACCCTTGTTTGGATTGTTTGCCTGTGTGGACTGCTTACAAGGTTTGACCTATTTCTGCCTCTGACCATCGCTCTCTGGATTACCCCCATTGTTACGTTTGATATACTGGACTGTTCTCTCGTTATCTGACCCACTGCCTGCTTAAACTCACTGCTGCTTGGATTACGATTGTGTGTTGTATGCTATTGGACTGCCTTCCGGTTATTGACCCTCTGCCTGTTTATTTGTACGCTGCTTCTGTTAATAAACTTCCGCATATGGTTTCAACTTCCGCCTCAGCGTCCTCGTTACACTGTTCTAAAGCTCATTCAGATTATTTACATATAGCTCTCATCATCTAATGTACAATATTGATTTTAATTAGGCTGGAGCAGTTCGTATTTTCTTATATATTTAGAGAGGAAAAATAAAATAATACTTTCTGCACTGGAAGCTCCTGTCACCAAGACAAATTACTTGGCAATAAAGCTCTTTCTGCTTCTGATAAAACAATCTTGCATATCCTACATTGGCTCATGAAAATTCATTATTTTGAGAAATGTCCCATTAAAAACGTCACTGCAGTAATTAAATAACATTTATACTCACTGAGGGTCAGAGGTCATTGCTCCATCACTGAGATCAGGGAGTTTCTCCATGGATGTCACTCTTCAGCTCTTCACTCTTCAACACACTGGTGGCCTCTAGAAATGCTGAAACTCTCTATCCTCATTAAGACTTTAGAAATAGACAATAAAAACAACTGCACTGACTTATTTAGACATACAAGAGGAATAATATAAAACAAAACATTAAACAATTACATTTTTGGATGTGCTTTTTTCTAAATTACTTTATGAATTCTTGCCTGTTACACTAACAGCACACAATATTAAAATAATCTGTGTCTTCCGTTCATTCCATGTTCACTGAAAAACTTTCAAAGCTGAAATAGTTTCACTTTTGTCATAAATAGTTTCTATTTTCACATGAAAGAGGTGAGCAGATGTTAGTCATTTAATCAGTTTTCTTCCTTTTCGCATACCTCCAGCTCTAATCCAAACACACACAGAGACATCAATCTTAGTTCAGGATCACACACACATTACAAACATTGTGGTTTTATTTCTGACAGACTTCTTTCATGTAAGTGTGACAATCTCATAATTGCTGACTTGAGCAGCACATATTCATTCTTCTTTTGGTGTGTTCGGCTTCTCATATTTTTGGTCAAATCCGTATTTTTGTGTTGCTTTCTGATCTATCTAAGATCTATTTTTTTGTGAGCACGTGCAATGTTAGCACAAAGGTTAGCTTTCAGGACTAACATTGCACAACCCACAAAAAACAGATCTTAGTACTGTAACGTTGAGTGAGAGGCGAGAGGCGAGCAGATCCAAACGCAAGCTTTTATTCAATGGACGAGACAGAGACATAGTGAAAACAGGCAAGGTCAGCACAACAGCAAACAGGTGTAACAAAGGCGAGACGTGGGGATAGTCCGTGTAGCAGGCGTGGGTCGATACGTGGCGAACGTAATCCGTTAAGGGCAAGGCGAGGGAATAATCAGTGAAACGAGCGAGAATTCAGAAGGCAGGCGGCGAGACAAACAAGACGAGATGGCCAGGCAAGAACGCCAAACACAGGGAACACGGGAACTAGGAAACTTGGGAACTTGGGAACTACGCGAAACAACAATACAATAAACCACAACAATAACCACAACACTCCGTGACTTACAGAGAGAAAGTCCAGGGCTTTTATAGCGCGCCTGATTGGCCACAGGTGCTGACTCAATCAGCGTGATGGATGATTTGAGTAGTCGTCCGGGGTGCAATGCAACAGTCTGTGTGAAATGATAGAGCGAGTGCGACATCTGTTGGTGAGCGGACCGAAGGTCACCGACCAGATTCATGACAGAGCCCCCCACCAAAGAGTGGCTTCCAGATGCTCCAACCCACCAACAGTCCAGGGGAGCGGTGGGGCGGGGGCGAAACAGGGCGAGGGTTGGAGGACCAGGTCCTTGCGGAGGACCAGGCTACTAAGGCAGGACCGGCAGGGCAGGAGCCCACCAGTGCGGAGCAGGCGGAGCTGGAGCCCACCAGGGCGGAGCAGGAGGTGGAGCAAAAGGCGCAGGAGCCCTCCAGGGCGGAGCAGGAGGCACAGCAGGAGGCGAAGGAACCCTCCAGGGCGGAGCAGGAGGCACAGCAGGAGGCGCAGGGACCCTCCAGGGCAGAGCAGGAGGCGCAGGGGCCCTCCAGGCCATAGCAGGAGGCGCAGGGGCCCTCCAGGCCAGAGCAGGCACCCGCGTCATGGACTGGGACCTGAGGAGAGCAGGGACAGAGGAGGCAGATGGAACAAAGAGAGAAGCAGAGAATTCATAGGTGAACGCCGCCTCCTTAGGAGGCTCTACAGCAAATGCTGACACCTCTGGAGCTGACTCGTGGTCAGACGAGACCTCTGGAGCAGACTTGTGAACAGGCGAGATCTCTGGGGCAGACTTGTGATCAGACGAGACCTCTGGGGCAGACTTGTGATCAGACGAGACCTCTGGGGCAGACTTGTGATCAGACGGGACCTCTGGAGCAGACTTGTGATCAGACGGGAGCTCTGGAGCAGACTTGTGATCAGACGGGAGCTCTGGAGCAGACTTGAGATCAGATGAGACCTCTGGAGCAAACTTGTAATCAGACGAGACCTCAGGAGCAGACTTGTGAACAGACGTGACCTCAGGAGCAGACTTGTGAACAGACGTGACCTCAGGAGCACAGTGTGCAGCCCACACACACCAAATGGCAACGCAACTGCCATTAAGGGAAGAGCTGCAGCGGGTGGCAGGACCTCTTTAATGGTTTGATTAGAAGGAGCAGATGCCACTGGGATGTTTGCAGCCCGCACTGACACTAGTGGTGGGTCCAGCATGCTGGCCATCATGATAGGCCATGACCTTGGGGTGTCAGACGAGACATGGCGAGGCTCTGGGCGGTCAGACGAGACATGGCAAGGCTCTGGGCGGTCGGACGAGACATGGCGAGGCTCTGGGCAGTCAGACGGAATGTGACTTGACTCTGGGCGGTCAGACGGGACGTGACTTGACTCTGGGTGGTCAGACGGGACGTGACTTGACTCTGGGCGGTCAGACGGGACGTGACTTGGTTCATGGAGATCAACTGAGGCTTGACTTGGCTCATGGAGACCAGCTGTGGCTTGACCTGGCTTGTGAAGTTCAGTAGTGACTTGACAAGACTCATGGAGATCAGCAGTGACTTGACCTGACTCGTGAAGATCAGCGGTGACTTGACTTGGCTCATGGAGATCAGCAGTGACTTGACTTGGCTCGTGAAGATCAGCAGTGACTTGACTTGATTCGTAAAGACCGACTGTGACTTTGCTTGACTCAGGAACGACAGCTTTGACTTTGCTTGACTCAGGAACGACAGCTTTGACTTTGCTTGATTCAGGAATGACTGCTGTGACTTTGCTTGACACAGGAACGACTGCTGTGACTTGACTTGACACTGGAACAACAGCTGTATCTTGACTTGACTTGGGAGAAACAGCTGTAGCTTGACTTGACTTAGGAAGAGCAGCTTTGACTTGCCTTGACACAGGAAACACAGCTTTAACTTGACTTGATCTGGGAAACACAGCTGTAACTTGACTTGACGCTGGAACGACAGCTGTAATTTTGCTTGACTCTGGAGTGACAGCTGTGACTTTACTTGACTCAGGAGATACAGCCGTATCTTGACTTGACTCTGGAACAGCAGCTGTAGCTTGACTTGACTCGGGAAACACAGCTACAACTTGGCTTGACTCGGGAAACACAGCTGCAACTTGGCTTGACTCGGGAAACACAGCTGCAACTTGACTTGAACGGACGCCACAGTCGCCGCCATTGCATGCTGGTTCATGGCTGACTAAACTTTGCGGCTGCCCCAACCGCGATGTTGCGTTCCTCCTCTGCGACACCCATAGTAAAGGACGAGCCCACACACAACAATGCATAGTCCAAAAAAATGATGAACACGGACCCTCGCATCTCAGTCTCGCTTTTAAAGGCTCATTTATGCCATCATAGAAGATTTCGATTAAAATATAGTCCAGAAGGTCTGAATGGTTTGCAATGGCTAGGAATTCTCGGATGTGCTGTTCAAGAGTTCGTGGGCCTTGTTTTAATCTGAATAGAATCTTGGTTGTGTCTATACCTGTTGAATGTCTGGGTTTGAAGCTGCTGGATCCTTGTGTGACGGAGTATTCTGTAACGTTGAGTGAGAGGCGAGAGGCAAGCGGATCCAAACGCAAGCTTTTATTCAATGGACGAGACAGAGACATAGTGAAAACAGGCAGGGTCAGCACAACAGCAAACAGGTGTAACAAAGGCGAGACGTGGGGATAGTCCGTGTAGCAGGCGTGGGTCGATCCGTGGCGAACGTAATCCATTAAGGGCAAGGAAAGGGAATAATCCGTGAAACGAGCGAGAGTTCAGAAGGCAGGCGGCGAGACAAACGAGACGAGATGGCCAGGCGAGAACGCTAAACACAGGGAACACGGGAACTAGAAAACTTGGGAACTTGGGAACTACGTGAAACAACAATACAATAAACCACAACAATAACCACAATACTCCGGGAGGGAAACTTACAGAGGGACTTACAGAGGGAAAGTCCGGAGCTTCTATAGCGTGCCTGATTGGCCACAGGTGCTGACTCAATCAGCGCGATGGATGATGGGAGTAGTTGTCCGGGGTGCAATGCAACAGTCTGTGTGAAATGATAGAGCGAGTGTGACATCTGGTGGTGAGCGGACCGAAGGTCACAGACCAGATTCATGACAAGTACAAATCTTAGATCTTAAGACTGTGATGTTTTTAACTTCAAGTTCTTCCATCACAAAATGCAGTCGGACTGCTGAAATAGTTTCACTTCTGTCATAAACTGGCTCAATTGGTTTCTGCTATTTTCACAAGGGGAGCAGAAACACAATGTTGATTTTTTGGTAACACTTTACAATACGGGTGCACAAATATGCATTAATTCATGCTTAACTAATGCACAGATAATCATGAGTTAAATGTATAATTCATGAAGAACTTAACCATTTATTAATAATTACTGCATCAGCAACAAATGAACATTCTATATTATTCAGAGATTAAGTAATCAATAAATTGTTATTAGGTAAATGTGTCAAAATGTATTAATTCCCTAATAAGATATTTTATTAACTAATAGTGTAAATTCATGTGTTAATTACCACGATGGGTTGAAGCCACACATTTCAACTTCCAGTTGTCTGTTTTAATTAATCATTAGCTAATGATTTACAAAGATATCATTATGTTATGACTTTACTTGTTGAGGAACATGACTAGCTAACTAATTCTAAATCCATAACCACACTGACATATCACTTAACAATTAGTAAATAGTTCTGTGCCTTAACAAGTTAAGTCCTAACATAATGATACATTTGCAAATCATTAGTTAATGATTAATTAAACCAGAAGTACATGGCTTTGACCACTGTGGTAAATAACATATGAATGTACATCATTAGTTAATATAATATGTTATTAACTAATGATGGCTCTTTTTTAACATTTAATGTACATTTATATCACCATACATGTTGCTTTGTTCTCACTGCCATAATCTGTTTGTCTCTATTTTGGTAAGTAGTGAAAACACCACTGAATATTGTTTTGTTTGCTGTTTGAGCAAACTGTAATACAAAATATATATTCACTATGGTCCATATACCTATGGAAGTTTACTGTACTACTTCCATGTGTCAAACCTGGAAATGTAAAAAGGGTCCATTGTTATTCTCAGACTGCTGTCACCTTGATGTGCTCATTTAATTTTTGAGAAACCACTGATCAACTTCAGATGGATTATTACATATATACTAGAATAGATGAAAATCTAACTATAGAGAATGAAGCATCTATCTCAAAACAAACTGACATTACAGTCAATTATAAAAGGATTAACACATGCTATTAAATATTAAATAAAATATTATTTAAACCTACCTGTCTCAACAATGAAGAATATCAATCAAACTTCATTCATAAATCTGTTCTGTCTCTATATAGCAGCATTTCAACAGTTTTTCTCTCCTGCTGTTGTTTACCTTCTTCTTTTTACAAAATGCAGTCAGTCTGTTGAAATAGTTTCACTATTATAAACCAACTGAACTGGTTTCTTTTATCACAAGAAAGAAAAAAGCAGTGTTGGTTGTTTATCAAACATAAACAGGTAAAACCAGTTTTCTCCCTTACCGCAAATGTTCGTCTCTAATCCTGGTCCAAGGTCATGTCCAAATCTCCTTCCCCTTCTCAATTCCCTGCATTCTTGTCACTCTACATTGTTCCACAAGAAAAAATAAAGAAACTAACAAATAAAATTACAAAGAAAATAATAACAAAATAAATACTTCAATTAAAGCATATTCTGTTATTAAGTGTAAGTGTGTCAACAATGCCCTGTATACACAAAGCACAAAACTTCATGCAGGTGTTGAACTTGATAAAGACTGTCAGAGGGCATGACCATACATTCTGAAAAATAAGGTTCTTTACATGTAGTAACAGTTCTATTTAGAACCATAGCATCCTGAAGAACAGGTTCTGCTGAAATGGTTCTTTGCGTCAGAGCTTAGGGTTATTTATTCCTGCCTTTTTGTTTTTAAAATCTGTAATTGTCAAAGCACCTTATTACTGATTTTCTGGAGCTAAGCTGTTCAACTACACAAACTGTCAACACACTCTCAACAGGTAAATGATGTTATTCTTAAATTTAAATACAAATTTAACTGTAAAATTGTATCTGGTTTCCAAACAAACATGTTATTTCTCTTCTTTTTTGATCACATGTAAATGTGAGCAGCTCTGTTAAGCTAAGGATATTTCTCTTCTCCACCAAGTAACAGAGACTTTTTGTTAGAATTTTTTAATTAACACTTATTTAATTATTACTAATAGAGGCTACACTCCAAAAGATGAATCATCACTGATTTTCTGGAGCTCAGCTATCCAACTACACAGACTGTGAACACACTCCCAGGAGGTGAATGATTTCTTTTTTAAAATGTCTATAATTAATATAACAAACTTTCAAATTGTAACTGGTTTCCTACCAATCATGTCTTTTTCTTTTTTCTATTTAAGAGAACATGTAAGTGTGACCAGCCCTGTTCAGTTAAGGATACTTCTCTTCACCAGTAAGTAACAAAAATATTTCATTTATGGTCCTTTTTTGTTAGTTTTTACAAAAAAACAAATGGAAGGAGACACACTGTAACTCTAAACTCAATTGTGCATTTCAGATGCTGTCATATCCTACAACATTGTTATCTGTAGAGAGAAACTGCCACTCAGTCATAACAAAATACACATAATGGTGGACTTACAGGCATCATAGAGGATTATGAAATTACAGCATTTCACTGGACCTTGGTCTTAATTTCAATATTTTCTGTTTCTGTTTGTTTTACTTTAAGCATTTATTTTTGCTCAGTGTCAATTGTCATTTATTATTACATTCTGCTAATAACTGTTGTTAGAGCATTTTTGCTACAAATTCACATTATTAAAAAATAAAAGTATCTAATTGACATATGTTGTTATTTTTATGTAAACCCCTAGACACTATGAGATATTATAATACCGGGCAGATAGAGGAGTAAATATTAATTATTAGATTGCTGTTAACATGGCAACATCTTGACCCGCCTCCCAGTAAAATAATCTCTAGTATTTCCTGGAACGGGATAAATTCTATTATTTCTGTGAATCTCACTTGTGTAGTTTCTGTGTGAGGGCGCCCTCCAGCAATGAGACATTAAACAGTCAGAAACAGTCCGTCCTGAAAATGGCTTTGTAAGTATATCTGCGACCAAATCAATTTCTTCTCCTATGTCAGCCATAGTGATTCTGACAGCCCAGACAGCCCACCAATGGTTGAGATGAAGGCATAGGTAATCTAAATGTAAAAATAAGGGAATGCCCTGGGTTTAACGAAAAACAAGCTTCTGAACAGTCACTAACTAGCTTAGCCACTAGCTGCCGAGTTCGTCCTATTGACGATTGATGCCTACTAATGTTGCAGTGTCCGATAGATATATTTTAGTTTTTTTGACTAAGATGGAAGGCATTTCAAGATTAATATATCCTGCACACACAATAGCCATTTAAAATAGAACCATAAAAAAATCAACCAGGTTTACTTTGGTTACATATGGTAAAAGAAAACCCTTTACATGAAAAGAGTAGAGATGACAAAAGGTTTTAAAGATGGAGGTTTACAAGCCATTGATTTTGATTCTATAAATGGGACTCTAAAAATAAAATGGTTGAAATCCTTTGTAAACAACAAAAACTTTTGGTTTCATATTCCCAGAGAATTTTTTAAGAAATAGAATTTTTACTAAGATGTGATTTCACTGTTCAACGTCTCTCAATTAAATTTTCCCAGTTTCACCAACAGGTCATGTTGTACTGAAAGATTCTATATAATCATAACTTCACACCACACAATACACCATTATGGAATAATAGATATATTACAGTTAGGAAGAAATCACTGTATGAAGAGAACTGGATGGAGAAAGGTATTTGGTCAGTGTCCCATTTAATTGATAGACATAATGGTATTATGTCATATGAAAATGTTAGCATTAAATATAATTTGGTTTGTGATCGGGCCAAATTTGAATCTATTACTAAAATCATCCCTAAATCTATTGTCTGTATAAATTAATGAAACTCTCTCTAAAGAAAATCTCCCACCACTTTTAATTGAAGGTTGTGATTTCAAAGAAAGTCAACTTTCAAACAAATGATTAGAAATGCATTTAACAACATTTCTTATCCTATAGTAGTTTAAACTCAATCTCTATCCATCCAGTGAATATTTACGACTACGATTTGGATTTGGCTTTGATAAATGTATATTTTGTGATGAAATTGAAACCACAGAACATTTATTTTTGCTTTTGTCTGATATTCATGACTGGCTATACCCAAAGTTACCTCACCTTAGAAATTTCCCTGTGAAGGACATTATCTTTGGACTTGTAATGAATAATAACAAAGATGACTTTCTTGTTAATAATGTACTTCTGGGAAAAATTTTATACACACAAATTTAAGTACTTGAAAGTGAAACTAATGTTTTGTGCATTTTATAATGAGTTTATTTCTTTTACAAAAGTCCTCAAAGTGATCAAAAAGAAAAATGCAATAAATCTTTAGTCCTTAGAAGAATATGATTTACCGAAAGAAAACATAGCCCCTTTTATTTTATTATTATTATTATTTTAAATATGTGTATATATTTGTACTTCTTCATGCACCTGTTCTGTATATTCTAATATAAAAATGTACTATTATTGCCATGTTGTAGTAATTGCTTAATTGAAAAAAAAGTGTTGTTGTTTTGTCTCTTGCTTTTCTTTTTCAGCTGGCCTGCTGGTATTTTTCTGTTTCAGTGATGTGCTGCAGTATTTGCAGGGGTTGAAAACCTGAAAGGTTGCTGGAGCATAAACTGAGCCTCCTATTTTCATCCTCCAACATGTGCGCAGGAACCTCTCCTTTATCATCACTGCATGTGAAAGTGTCTCATACACCAGACACAAATACTGAGGAATATGAAACATTTAGAATGTAAATATTATATGACACACTATTTAGCAAATTATACTTAGCCAAGTATGTTATGTGCATCATTGTCACATTTAAAATAAAACATATCACTAAGTTGCATATTTATTTTGTTTAGGCTAGTTAAGAAATATCAATGCAATCTAAATAGCAATTGTTACAAAGGCTATCTAGATTATCCTTCCAATTAACTCAACAACACATCTCCAAAAGGAAAGTAGATCTATAGTTAAATTCAGAAATGCACACATGCAACTCAGTACACATGAAGTTTTTTAATATTTAATATAATTAAATTATATATTCAAGTTAAGAAAACCAGAAACACACATACGTATCTTTTAAAGAAAGTTTTATTTATTTATTTTATTGGTCACTCATTACAAAACTGAGAACAATTATTGTTGTAATTAATAACTTTCTATTAAATGGTAGTTTTAAAGCAACAGAATAAATATATAATTTGAGGATTTAAAAAAAAATCTCATAATACATCTTAAGACACAAGCTGATGATTGAATATTTTCTAATAGATTCTCCAACTCTCCTGAGTCCCACAAGGACTAAATCTGACATGAGTTTGATCAACATCTTCAACTCTATTGAACAATTAGTTTGACAGTGATTATAAGAATGAATGATCAGGAAGAGATGTCAAATTCCATATGGAGCGAAAGGCTGGTGATACACTGGGCAACTTTTTGAGCAATGTTGCTGGGCAACTTTGGGCAATGTTGCTATCAACAGGCAATCAGACGAGACACAAGACCACAACTGATCTAAATTATCCAGATAGAAATTTGTCACACACAAGTGTTGTGAGTTTAAGAGAGACATAATGTGAGTGGTTTCTTTCACTCAATTGTGTGTCTCAATTGTTTCTCACTGGAAGCTGTTTAATCTCACACAGAGACACTGAGCTATCAGAATAAACTGTAAATCCAGCATAGAGGGGTTCAGTGAATGTGGTGTTGAATGTGTATAAGTGTGTGAGTGTGTGTGTGTCAGAGACTCTGTAAAAGGACAGAGTGCCAGCCGACCAGTCCAAATACACTCCTACTCTGTTATAGCGACGTGAAAGGGCAGATATATATGTGATCTTACTATTGTGTCTGACAGATAAACCATTATTAACACAGTTCAGACACCAGGACTTTTCATTGAATCCAAACCAACAGTCATCACTCCATCCTTTCCTGCTGATTCTTTTGTATGTCACTGATATATAAACCCCAAACCCACTCCATTCAACCTCCCAGTAACAGCGTCCAGTCAGACTCTCTCTACACAAAATCTGATAACGCTCATCAAATCTCTCTGGATGATCAGGATACGACTGCTTCTCTTCTACATACGTCACCTTTCTGTTCCTCTCAGACAGAGTGAGAAAAGTGTTTGCTGTGTTTAAATCCAATGTGAGATCACATGCATCTGAACACATGAAGAAAGATTACAACATTTATAACAACCCAACAAAGCAACACTGATCAAAATTTGTATTTTATGGTTTGAAGAAACTGCCTTCAAAAATGATGGAAAACCTGAAATCACCTACAATGAGATAACCACCCAATGATCCCTTGTAAAGAGAGACTAAGGCTTCACTTACACCTGGCTTTATCCTGCATTTTATAACTGGATGGTATCAGGAATGTTTTAGGTGGATAACATTTACAGTACACCGTTTATTCCAATGCAATAGGAGACTTTGTGTATGCGTGAGTGTGACTTACATTTCCGTAGTCCAACTGTAATCCTGAACTCTCCTCCATGATCCACACTATATAAACAAAAGATGTCATACTAATTTTGCATATTAATGAAGAAAATGTCTCAGGTTACTTGTGTAACCCATGTTCCCCGAATAGGAAACGAGACACTGTGTAGTGATGATGCAATGGAAACACCATTGACTCATGTAAATTCATTGGCTGATGGCACAGGCGCTACCTTAGTGATGCTAAATCACTCACTTTAATACTAGTAAACGCGTAAACAGTATGTACTATGTGCTGTGCACAAACACACTTGAAAGGATGATTATTAGTGTTGAACATACTTGAGTTTATCCAGTCTGTAGTTTGGATCAGAGAGCAGCTTGACTAATGATTGTCCTGGGTGATTGTAGCTCAGATCCAGCTCTCTCAGGTGTGAGGGGTTTGAGCTCAGAGCTGAAGCCAGAGAACGACAGCCTTCTTCTGTCACCATACAGCCAGATAACCTACAAACACACACACAAACACTCAACATCACATCATCTGACACTGGAGATCATCTCAAACTGATTCAGATACTGGAGTGTATATATAACACGCTAAACAATTACAAACCCAAAGCCTTAAAACAAACTGAGGTCTGCTGATATATTATAAACACTCAGGAAATCATGGCCAGAGGGTATATTTAATTTCATAATCAAGTGAATCATTGTCTGTTTTTCTTACCTCAGTATGTTGAGGTGACAGTGTGAACTCTTCAGCCCATCACACAGAAGCTTCACTCCTGAATCTTGCAGATCATTGTTACTCAGGTCCAACTCTATCAGTGAGGAGTATGATGACTGTAGAGATGAAGACAAAGTTTCACAGCACTGACCAGTGAGATTACAGCCAGCAAGTCTATAACACAGAATGAAATATGATTCAATAAAGAGGAGATGGTGGGTTAAAATATTGTTTTCTGTGTTCTGCACATGGCAACGATCACATATCAACTGCATGACAAATTTTCTATTCTGCTTCAGGAAGTGAACTCTAAATATTGACTGACAATCATCTTAAAATTAATTTATTAATACAAAAATATAATTTTTTGTAAAAACTCAGTTGTAGTCCTATATTTGTAAGTAATTCTTCATAACAGTGCAGTAAAATAAATTAAATAAAAGATCAACACAAATGAATGACAGTAATTGTTCTTGTATAGTACATGTAAGGAATAAATGATTTCCCTTTAAATTAATGTAATGTCAAAGAAAACATAATTTGATGGAATTACAATGCTACTGTCTCAACAAAACAGACACATTTAGGTTAATCTCCAGTCACATAAATTAAAACTCACAGAGCTTTTCTGCAGTTCAGCACAGCTGGTATCAGTCTCCTTCTACCCTCATCTGATGTGTTGTATTTCTTCAGATCAAACTCATCCAGCACCTCCTCTGACATCTGAAGCATGTAGGCTATTGTTGAGCAGTGAGATGGAGACAGTTGACTTACTGAATTATTCTCTGATTTCACAAACCCCTGAATCTCTCTATGCAGAGACTTATTGTTCAGTTCCAGCAGACAGAGGAACAGATTGATACATCTGTCAGCTGAAAGACATTCAGCACCCTTGATTCTGTCTTTAATGTACTGTGTGATTCTCATGATGGTCTCTGTGCTGTTCACTGTGTGTGTCAGTAGATCCTGTAAGAGTATCTGATTGGACTCCAGTGAGACGCCCAACAGGAACCGCAGGAAAATATCCAGGTGTCCATTTTCACTCTTCAAAGATTTAGTAACTGCTGCTCTTATTAACTTATACAAAGAGATTTCCTGACTGTACCTCTTATATTCTTCACTCTGAAAAGACTTCACTGATTCCTCATTCTTGACTACATGGGAGTAGAAGAGGTGTAAAGCAGCTAGGAACTCCTGAAAGCTCAGATGTATGAAGCAGTATGCTTTCCTCTGATGAATCACAAATTCCTGCTTAAATATCTCATTGCAAATCCCAGAATACACTGAGGCATCAGTGACATCTATGCCACTCTCAGTCAGGTCCTCCTCATAGAACATCACATTGCCCTTCATCAGCTGTTTGAAAGCCAATTCAGCAAGTTTCACAATCACGTCTCTGTTGGACTTCAGGAGTTTCTCTGGATCTCTCTCATCATACTTCTGATTCCTCACGTTGATCTGAGTCAGCAGGAAGTGGATGTACATTTCAGTCAGAGTTTGAGGGATTTCTGCACTCTCATCTTGTTTCAGGAGCTTTTGAAGCACAGTGGCTGTGATCCAGCAGAAGACGGGTATGTGACACATGATGTTGAGGCTTCTTGATCTTCTAATGTGTGAGATGATTCTGTTGGCTTGATACTCATCACTAATTCTCTTTCTGAAATATTCTTCCTTCTGTGGCTCATTGAATCCCTGAATTTCTGTCACATGGTTGATGTATTTTGAGGGGATCTGATTGGCTGCTGCTGGTCTGGAGGTGATCCAGATGAGAGCAGAGGGAAGCAGCTCTCCTCTGATGAGGTTTGACATCAACACACCCACTGATGAAGATTCATTCACATCACAAACTTTCTTATCATCGGAAAACAGTGTAATTCTGCTTTCATCCAGACCATCAAAGATGAAAACAACTTTACACTCCTCATAAATCTTTGAATCCATATCTTGTAGCTCAGGATGAAAATCCAGCAGAAGTCTGTGAAGACTGTACTGGTGATCTTTAATCAAGTTCAGCTCTTGAAATGGAAGCACAAACATGAAATCTACATCCTGATTGGCTTTTCCTTCAGTCCAGTCCAGAATGAACTTCTGCACAGAGACAGTTTTTCCAATTCCAGCGATGCCTTTAGTAAGAACAGTCTTGATTTTGGTTTTCTCCTCATATCCTGGTTCATGTAAGAGTTTAAAGATGTCATTGCAGTAGACTGGAGTGTCTAGTGTTTTGGCTGTTTTCTTCATTTGTAAAATCTCATGTTCTTTATTCACTCCTTCATTCTCTCCCTCTATCATGTAGAGCTGTGTGTAGATCCTGTTTAGCAGGGTTTGATTCTCTTGTAGTTTGATTCTCTCAAGTAAGATCTCATATTTGTTCTTCATTCTGGTTTTGTGTTGGTTTTTGACTCTTTGCCTGATGAGGGTCTGACAGTCAGAGTCGGTGCAAGTCAGATAGGGCGTCACTGATCTAATCACTTCATCTTTTTTCACTCTGCAGAAGCAATTAAATAAAATAGTGACAAAGTGTGAATTTTTCATATATAAAACCGTGATCTGCACTTACAAAAATAGTTGCAGTGTTTACAAAAATAGTTTTACAATGATTACCAGCAGGACAAAACACAAATGTTTCAGCTCAAGGCCTTCTTCACTGTACACAATAAAGAATGTAAAATGAAACATTTAAAGAAGACCATTTTTGTGAGTGTGCATCATGGTTCCATATACAAAGTAGTTAAATCTAGAAAAAAAAACATTTAAAATATAATTCCAGCACAAATTTGGCTTTTAAATTAAACCACATTCACACAGAAGTGCCAAAAGTTGGTTTACCACTGTTAAAACATATTATTATGAAAGGCCAAGTGATTAATTATTTCTTAGGCATAATGAAAGATGTCATGCACCTTTTTTTTTTGAACAGGTGACAGTCTAGGGACAATATGTAGCTGTGTTCATGATGTGTTTATCACATTACACCTTGTTTATACTCACTCAGGATCAGAGGTCACTGCTCTATCACTGAGATTGTTAGGATTATTCATGGATGCAACACTCTCCATAGACACACAGCTGGGTTCTAGAGTTCCTGCTTTATGTGTATGAACATCCTCCTCCTCCTCCCTCCTCTCATAGAGACAGGCAGTGCTTTAAAAATAGATAGTTACACTTATGCTACATATCAGCAAAATATTGCACAAGCCATACTGTATTTTATCGGCAAGTACTTCAATGGGTGAAGAGTAAGAAAACATTTGCTAAGAAAATTTAATTAGCGAGCTGGCCCCACCCCCAGACCTGTATATCAACTTATATTTCATATAGTTGACTGTTATCAAATATGATGTAGGGCAACAACTCCATAGATGCCGTTGTGCCCTATAATTCAAGATATTGGTGCAAAAAAATGCTCCTGTATGTGTTTTGTCTCATAATTGCAGTATATATATCACATATTACACAATATCACAGGCAGCAAGAGCAATATGACACAAGCGCTGATTTTGTCTATCACAAGCTTAAATGTGATTTTATACAACAATTCAGTAAAAGAGAAGTTGATATTGTGTTATATTTTAAACATATTATGTGCTTTTGCTCAATTTTGCAGAGAACATAATATCTTTGAAGCCATGGCAGAATTATTGTGCGTCGCCGAGCAACACAGCTGTGTTTAGTTTCTGAATGAATCTGTGTTTTGAACGAATCATGTGAATCAATGATTCAAAGACCCATTTATAAAGAGAATCATTTACCTCATTCCTGAATGAATCAGCCATTTAAATGAATCAAATTGAATGAGTGAATGACTCATAATTTTTTAGCGTATCATTTCATTAACAACAGTTGGAGATAATCATCCTCAAACATAATACTGAACTTGGTAAAACACAAGCCTCTTAAATTCTAGTCTTAATATTTTTATGTGTTTTTAATAATTTTCTTTAACTGTTTAGCATCCCATCAGCCGCCACTGGTCTAACACCTCGATCACATCAAGCACATCCTGCTCTTTATTTTCTCATTCAAGCATGTTTCTTTATCATTCTAAAGAGTATATAACTTTTAGTACTGTGCAATGTAGATACATTTGTATACTGCAATATAAACCTTATAGCAAAATCCCTAACAGATACTTTATACAATTGCCATGATATATACTGTCATACCAGCCAGCCCTACTTGATATAGTTTGTTCACATCCAGACCTGAAATGTGAAAAGGGTCCATTATGATTCTCAGACTCCTGCTGTAACACTGTTGAGCTCATTTCTGAGGATCATTGATCACCTTCAAATAGATTATTATACATGGATTTACGTGATATTAAATATTAATAGACATAAAAATGAATCCAGAAATGTGTTGGTTCAAACCTACCTGTCTCAACAATGAAGATCAAACACAAACTTAATTCAGATCATAAATCCATTCCGTCTCTAGATACCAGCATTAAACTGAACTGCTCTCAAACTGATTGACATTATTCACAAACAGCTTTTCTCTCCTGAAGTTGTTCATGTTCTTCCTTTAACAAAAAACAGCCTGTTTGCTGAAATAGTTTCACTATCTTTATCTGTTTATCTTTATTTTTTGGTTCAGTCAGTTTCTGCTATTTTCTGTAATTCACAAAACAAAAACAGAAACAATGTTGACTTTTAACAGACAAACCAGTTTTCTTCCCTTTCACATACACTATGACAATGACAAAGTTAAGGATCACAGACACAACATGGCACCCTGTGGATCACACACAGAGATTTAATCACACAGCTTTTACCTTCACTTTCAGTCTCTTGTCAGTATGTGCACAACTCACGCAAGGAAGAAAATTCCACAAATAACTGCAATTGCAGGTTTTCAAACAGAGTTGGCGACAAAGAGGCAAAACTTACAGACTGCAGCTTTAAAATGGTTGATTCATTCAGGACGCAAAACAGTGCTGTGTCTGTTTAGAATAGAGTAAAAATATGCAATATGGCGTCTAAAAGCTTTATTAAGCGTTAAATTGCTTATTGAACTGTTGCTTAAAATCAGTATCACATTTGTAATCATGCTGATTTTTAGAGGTGAAAACTGTCACTGTCTGATATTGACTAACTTTCTTTTTGTGGTATTTTTATGCATAACTGTATGGGGAGTGTGTCTGTGTGTGTTTCACAGAGAGAGAATAAGACAATCAACATGAATGTCGCTTTGTCTTTCACAAAACATAGCTAACTCAGAGATATCATAACTAGCTACCATATTGATTTACAGTCCTAAATATTTACAGCAGTGCTGGCCTGTAGGTTTGTGGGGCAAGATAATGAAAATAAGCCCTAGTGTAAAAAACTGTGATAGAAATTTGACGAGTGAAGAGAAAGCACATAAAATTGTAAATTTGCATTAATTGCAACACATTCAACAAACATATGTAAAAAATGTAATCAAATGAAGAAAAAAATAGGAGTGTAAGTGGAGCTTAAGTAAAAAGATACACATGACAACAAATAAATAAAATATAAATGAAGTATACACAAAAACTAAATAACATAAACAGAGCATAAACAAAATAAACATAGGCTTACTAATATTCATAAATGATAAGGAATGCAGGCTATTCTAATTGTTTTTAAAGATTGATTGATGATCACATGAAAAAAAAAAACATAACATGTTAAATGTGGCTCAATTTTTCCTTTTATGACAAGTCTGTCTGTGATTATGGGCATCATTGCATGTATAAAACAAATACTACCGCAATAAATATTATGTATATAGCAGTCAAAACATCCTTTTTTCCAGCTCCAGAAAGATATTGTTTGGTTTTGATTTCTTCACTTCAATCTCTCTTTCATTTTTTCATAAAAAAAAAAAATTAAAATAGCATTAATGTGTAACAAGACTCCATTTTGGGAGACAATATTAAGTGAATTCCAAAATCTAAACCAAATCAAATTACAATCTGAACTGTAAAGAAAAGGTTTTACCAAAAATGATAAAGAACACTGCGATTGTTGTGCCTGTTTGTAAGGCTGCACAGTTTGGCCAAACAATAATTATTTTTAATAATTATCAATATATTTTACAGAAAACTGCAGCATGACCTGTTAACATGCCGGAGGCCTATTGTAACTATAAATGTTTAGAAAGGTATAAGGATTTATTATAAAATAAATTATGATTAAAGATCTTTGACAAAAACAAGCAAACAAAACAAACAAAAAAAACCAGACCTTACTCTTCACTGAGAGAAAGGAGAAAAACTCATTTACACTGGAGAAAAAAACTTAGAAAGAAGTATCATTATTCCTATTTTTACTCAAAATAAGGTGTTGTGAGCAGTAGTGAGTGCACTCATGTAATATAATGTTTAATTCATACAGGCAATCCCTAATATGGACAAAGGTATATGCTTTTGCATAGCTGAATTAAACTCAAATTTTTTACACCAAGTACCACCTCAGAAAATATTTGTCTCTCCAAGTACCACCATAATGACCAACATTAAAATACTGTAGTGTATTATACAGCTCTTTTTATTCTTGTTTTATTCTTAATAAGAATATTTTTGTTGTCAGCCACTTTAATATTTTAAATACACAGTTTGAACATTAACACTGCACTGTGCTTACAAACAGGTAAATAAAAAACTTTAACAATGGTTAAATTAAAACATGTTGTACCTAAAAGTTATATAAAAACTGTACTGTATTTAAATGTTAAAAAAAAAAAAAATGTAAAATGCATTTCCCCCGGTTTCACAGACAAGGCTTCAGCGTAGTCCCAGACTAAAATGCAGGTCTTAGCTTTTTCAACTGATGGATCTTGAATTACTGTAGGCCTTGTTTCGTCTCAAGACACCACTCATGTCTTTTATAAGGCATGTTTATAAAAATTACTTTAATGTCCTAAATGAACTATGGTCTAATCCTGGCTTAATCTAAGCCCTGTCTGTAAAACCAACCCTTTGTGTTTTAACATTAATTTATATTTAATTTAGTGATTTCTTTTCTTTCCACTGTTTTAACCACTGTTTAACCACTGTTATTAAATTAATTTGGAGCAAAAACATGTCATTAAAGTGTTCTCAATAGACAACAGGTTTGTAAACAAACTCAAACCTATGCAAAATCCATGCACGCGTTCTACTGAGGAATGCCGCACTGTACAGCCCTGGTGTGTCACCCTAGTTACGTAGTCAGAAGGCGTGTGTGGCTTGAAGTTGCGCTGTGCACAGCTGACCAGTGTATGACACTAAAGTACCGCAAGAGCGTTTTAAAAGCATTGCGGTACTTTGATTTTAAACACGGATCTTTCTGCGCGGCGCCACTTCAAGTCGAACGCCCCTAGGAATCCAATTGATAACCTTGCGGCCGTGGGGCCCTAGGCGGCCGCCTGTATTGCCTGTTGAACGGGCCGTTCATGACCCCTTTAATATGGAAATCTATACTAAATTTGTCAGTGTTCATCTATATTAGATGAACTCCTCAGCATTTAACATTTGTAATGAAGTGTCTTTAGAAGATGAGCTCTGACGATCCTTAGTCACTATAGTAACAGAGCAAGCTCTTGTTAACAACTGTTTTCTGTGAGCAAGAAACTAAATCTTCCTCAAGGTGTCACTCAGAAACAATAGACAAAACTCCTGTTGAGCCACATTCAAATGTCTTTATAAAAACACAACAGAATCTGTGGTGTAACTCATTTAGACCAAAGTCAACATGTCTGTGTTTCTATATACACACTGAAATTAGAAAAAAGAAAGGGTTTACAGCTGCTTGAGTTAAAGACAGAGATAATGTAAGTGTTTCTCTCAACTGTGTGTCTCAGTTGTTTCTCACATGAAGCTGTTTCATCTCACACAGAGACACTGAGGAGCTATTATCAACCCCAAATCCAGCAAAGAGTGGTTCAGTGAATGAGAAGCTGAAAGTGTGTAATGGTGTTAATTTGTGTGTGTCAGAGATGCTGTAGAAGGACAGAGTGCCGGCCGACCAGTCCAGATACACTCCTACTCTTTTAGAGCGACATGGAAGGGCAGGTATGCATTTGATCTTACTATTGTGACAGACATTGAAACTGTTATCAAAACAGTTCAGACTCCAGGACTTTTCATTGTATCCAAACCAACAGTCATTAGTCTTCTCTTTTCTGCTGATTCCTTTATATGTCAATGAAATATTAACCGCAAACCCGCTCCATTCAGCCTCCCAGTAACAGCGTCGAGACAGACTCTCTTTACACATAACCTGAAGAAACTCATCAAATCTCTCTGGATGATCAGGATACGGCTGTTTCTCTGTCACAAGTGCCACCTTTCTGTTCTCCTCAGATAGTGTGAGACGGGTGTGTGCTGTGTTTAAATCCAGTGTGAGATCCCATGCATCTACACAAAAGATGACAGATCATAACATTTATTGCACAACACAATGATATTGGTGTGTGTGTGTGTGTGTGTGTGTCTGACCTACATTTCTGCAGTCCTGCTGTAATCCTGAACTCTCCTCCATGATCCACACTATAAAAATGAAAGTTGTCACTCATTTTACATAATAATGAAGAAAATAAAAATAAAAACACCTACAAAAGAAAGAAAGAAAGAAGCCGCTCTTATGAAATTAAAGAAAATCTTCCACTGTGTCCTAAACAGACAGGACGTTTTTGTACTATGGTAATACCAAGATAGATTTAAAAATATTAACAGAGTGACAATATAGGGTAAGTAATAGGTGATAGAAGTTTACATTTTGAACTTTATCCATGCCCTTGCGCAAATGGAGTCTACTCTCCACTACAGATTACAGTAAATTAGCATAATTTCTAAGATTACTCAAGATGAGTAACTTAATCTAAATATCTATTGCACATATCTATTAAAATCCTCTTAACAGCGACTCATATTAAGATCATAGCAAATTTGCCTATGAGCATTGCAAACTTAGAATGATGCGCTTCAATAATCTTAGCAATCAATAATTCTTGTAAAACAGAGACTGTATAATAGATGCTTGTTGGCCATATTTATGAATTATGCACTCTATTTGTTTAAAGTTTTAATATGTATTACAGTTATGTAATTTGTTGTTTATCCTTAAGTCACTCTGCATTCTATCTAGTTTCTAGGCAATATTGTTTGCATGAACAGTTTTTTCAAAACTATTTCTTTTGCAACTAAGACACTGGAGCAAATAACACAATATAAAAAACAGCAACAGACTCCAGAAAATTACCTCACTAATAAACATGTGAATTCTGCATAATAACAATGGTGGCAGCCATCAAAAAATAAAAAAAAAAAAAAAAATATATTGTTTGTTTTCATATTTCAGGCAATGTATTTATGTACAAGTGACCTTTTGACAACTGTAACAATGCTGCTTTAAATGAGACGAATTAAGAGATTTGGGAGTTTTATTGTGCTGACTTGAGTATAATGAAGTTAAATCAGCACACAAAACCCCCATCTCACATTGTTTGTGGATTCTTTTCATTGAATTAGGAAGAAAATATATTATTTGTAGTTCTATATACAGTGCTAAGGGCTAAAGCATTTCTCATAAATATCTTTTACATTTCTAAAAACACCTGAAACTGAATAAAGAACATAGCCTAACCATACATTGTTGTGTACCGGATTCATCATTCACAGCATTTTTAATTCTGTTAAGCTGTCTGAATAGAAAGAAAGGTGCCACTAGGGCTGGGTATTGAGTT